>NC_079913.1:14306974-14318794 GCF_024868665.1 Triplophysa rosa
TGTCTAGTCCCGTGTCCAGTCTTGTGTCAGTCCGTGTCCAATCTTGTGTCTAGTCCGTGTCCAGTCTTGTGTCTAGTCCCGTGTCCAGTCTTGTGTCTAGTCCGTGTCCAGTCTGTCTAGTCCGTGTCCAGTCTTGTGTCTAGTCCCGTGTCCAGTCTTGTGTCCAGTCTTGTGTCCAGTCTTGTGTCCAGCCTGTGTCCAGTCTTGTGTCCAGTCTTGTGTCCAGGCCTGTGTCCAGTCTGTGATCCAGCCGGCGTCCAGTCCGGTGATCCAGCCGGCGTCCAGTCCGGTGATCCAGCCGGCGTCCAGTCCGGTGATCCAGCCGGCGTCCAGTCCGGTGATCCAGCCGGCGTCCAGTCCGGTGATCCAGCCGGCGTCCAGTCCGGTGATCCAGCCGGCGTCCAGTCCGGTGATCCAGCCGGCGTCCAGTCCGGTGATCCAGCCGGCCTTCCAGCCGGCGTCAAGCCATGTCCAGCCGGCCTTCCAGCCGGCGTCAAGCCATGTCCAGCCGGCCTTCCAGCCGGCGTCAAGCCATGTCCAGCCGGCCTTCCAGCCGGTGTCAAGCCCTTTCCAGCCGGTCCCTGGGGAATTCCCAGGGTCAAAGACTGTTCCCCCCAGGACTCCTCCTAAGTTCCCTAGGACTCAGCGCCCTCGAGCGCAGCCGGGGACTGGGACTATTCCCCACCCCCATGGACTGCCCCCTATGGGCCCTTGTTTTGCCCCACCCCCCCTCCCATGTTTGTTGTTTTTGTTGTCCCACCCCAGTCCGGTAGTCTTGTTGTCTGTCTCCCCTTGTCTTGTTCACCATGTTTGTCTGGTTTCTGACTTTGGTCCAGTCTGTCAGGTCTTGTTAGTCACCCCTTGGTGAACACCTGGAGGTGTTCATTAAGGGGGGGGCTCTGTCACGGTCCCACCGTCTTGTTTATGAAATTCTAGTCGTGTGGTGGGATCGGGGCAGAGTTCTTGGGTTTTATGTGGGAAGACCATGAGATGTTTATGTTTTTACCTCTCATGTGTTTTTCCAGTGTCTTGTCATTGGCCCCATTCCTCTCGTTTCCTGTTATCTTTCCCTAGTGTTTAATTACCCACACCTGCCCCTGTCGTTATCCCTCGTTTGTCAATTCCTATATATACCCTCTTGTTTCTTTGTCCTGTGCTCGTGCATTGTGTATGGTGTCTTTCGTGTCTACCCGTGTTCCTGTTCCTGGTCCTTGTCTGTGGATTGTTCGTGTTGTGAGTTACCCTGCCCCTGCCTTTGTTACCCTGCTGTGTTTTTTGTAAGATGTTGTGTCATGCTTATTAGTTAGGTTATTTGCTGTTCTTGTTTTATGTTTTGCCCCCACGTGGGAAGTCTTTGTTTTCTTTATATCTCTTAGTTTCGTTTTCCCCCATTGAGGGTGTTTGTTTTGTGTTTTGTTTATAAATAAAGTATTGTTTTTCGTTAACCCCGTCACTGCCTGCCTGCGCTTGGGTTCTTCCTGCCACATCCGTGACAGATAAAAGCATCTGCCGAATGAATAAATGTGAATGCAAGTTACTGCAAGTGTTGACAGATTTTGTGTAAGCGTCACAAATAAGCTGCATTATTGTGTAATAATAATAATAATAATATTTTTAGTAAACAGGCCCGATATAGCAGAGATGTAAATATTTATTTCAAGCCACAAATCAAAGAGCTGCACTCATAGCTTTTTGAGCCTCAAGGATGGCTCAAGCATCGGGTCGAAGGTAGCGTGTGTAAGCCGCTGAGGACCATCGTCCCATGGCCTTCAAAGTGGAAACAGGTGTGGAAGAAGCTGCTGCTGTTGCGGCACCGATGCGCAGCGAATGTGCAGTATAACGATCTGGAGGAAGCCCACAAGTTTGGCAAAGCAGACGAAGATGGGAGGCGAACCAGCGCCTGGACATGGGCTTTCCTTCCTCTGTGGCAAATAATGGGTCATTCGGACCAGCGTGTATACGTCTTTTCAAATAGGCCAATATGGAAGACAGAGGACAAAAAGCAGTGTTAGATTCAGAGATGAACACAACAGTTCCTTCCTGATTTCTATCTGTTTTTGAATGCTTTAGAAATAAGGTGATATGGTGAGCATAAATTGATAAATCTGAAATTGTTAGGTCACGTGATGGATTAAAAGAACCTGTCAGTGTAGTAAACTCACCACCTCTAAGAAAACCATAGAAAGCCGTGAGCAAAACAGTTTCCAGCAATAGATCAGAATAAGGGCCAAAGCACCCTTCTCTCAACAGTGAAATTAACTTTCATAAGAGTGAGAGTGAAAAAGGGAGACGCCTATCATTGCCTTGAGGTTTTACTCGTTTTAGACCATTGAGCAGAAGACGAATAGATTAATTTTTTAATAGGCTGATGGTGGCTGGATCCAGGCAGCGCAGGTGGAACTGGATGCCGGCGATCATATTTTTAATGCTTAAAGGCTGCATTTTTTTCAATTCAAAACAATGAACTATAAAAGAACTAACACATGAAATATCAACGGGCAGAACAGGTACAGAGAAGGTGACACAGAAAGAACTGAAGTGAGACCAAGCGGAGTCGTACATTTTTAATGTAGATTTGTCATGGCTCTGCTTCATTTAGTCATGTTTTTCTTGGTCCTGTAGCAGAGTCATGACAAAGCCTTTGGTTATGTGTGGAGAGAAACATATTATTGTCCTTTTGACAATAATATACGTTCTCTCCAGTGTCTCGTCTCTGTTCCCGCCATCTCGTTTCCTTGTTATCCTTCCCTGAGTGTTTCATTACCCACACCTGCCCTGTGTCGTTATCCCTCGTTTGTCTTGCCTATATATATACCCTCTTGTTTCTTTGTCCTGTGCTTGTGGATTGTACTGTGTTCTGTGCATGTACGTTGTACTGCGTTCTCTCGTGTTCTTGTGCCCTTGCTCGTGTTGTTACCCGTGGTCCTGTTCCTCGCCCTGTTCGTGTTTTGTGAGTTTTGTGTTTTTCCTGCCTTGTATTATTTAAGACGTTTGGTCGTGTCCTTTAGTTTAGTTTTACTGTTCTTGTTTTCATTTTGTCCCCCACGTGGGAAGTCTTTTGTTTTATGTGTATTTCTTAGTTCGTTTCCCCCATTGAGGGTGTTTTGTTTTGCGTTTTTGTATAAATAAAGTCTTGTCTGTTAACCCCTTCACTGCCTGCCTGCTATTGGGTTCTTTTCCTGCCACAGTTCGTGACAAATCTAGCTAGGCCTTACCCGCATAAAGCAGAGCTGCAGAGTGCGTACAGACCGACAGGTCATGTCTGTTACAGGTCTTTGCCAGAGGGGGACCCCTGTGAAGGACTTCGCCATGGACTTCCTGTCCACCGCGCGCTACTCGGGGTTCACCGAGGCAGAGTTGAAGGTAATCTTCAACAGCTGCCTCGATGAACCCTTCGAGCCAGCTGAGATGCGCCGGTTGAGACACCTGGGCTTCGCGGACCAGGTCGAACTCGCGATGAATCGTGAGGAGCCCAGGGGAATGTCCATGGCGGAGCCTCTCACGGGGCTGGCGGCTATCCCCGAGGGGTCCCTGCAGATCAGGGGTTGTGGGCTCGCCACACCGTCCTCTCCGCCGCCAGCAAGCCTCGGCGGGAAGCGGGGGAGACGTGAGTCCTGGGGCTCCACGTCTGAGGAGTCCCAGCCTGAGCCAGCCGCACCCTTTGCCTCTTTCCTTCAGCCGACCTCCAGGCGGGTGGCTCGGCTGAAGAGAAAGAGGCAGCGGCGGGCAGCGCGGACTTCCCTCCCTGCCGGTGCAGCAGCCGGTGTCCAGTCGGCCTTCCAGCGGCGTCAAGCCCTGTCCAGCCGGCCTTCCAGCCGGCGTCAAGCCCTGTCCAGCCGGCCTTCCAGCCGGCGTCAAGCCCTGTCCAGCCGGCCTTCCAGCCGGCGTCAAGCCCTGTCCAGCCGGCCTTCCAGCCGGCGTCAAGCCCTGTCCAGCCGGCCTTCCAGCCGGCGTCAAGCCCTGTCCAGCCGGCCTTCCAGCCGGCGTCAAGCCCTGTCCAGCCGGCCTTCCAGCCGGCGTCAAGCCCTGTCCAGCCGGCCTTCCAGCCGGCGTCAAGCCCTGTCCAGCCGGCCTTCCAGCCGGCGTCAAGCCCTGTCCAGCCGGCCTTCCAGCCGGCGTCAAGCCCTGTCCAGCCGGCCTTCCAGCCGGCGTCAAGCCCTGTCCAGCCGGCCTTCCAGCCGGCGTCAAGCCCTGTCCAGCCGGCCTTCCAGCCGGCGTCAAGCCCTGTCCAGCCGGCCTTCCAGCCGGCGTCAAGCCCTGTCCAGCCGGTCCCTGGGAGACTCCCAGGGCCAAAGACTGTTCCCCCCGGACTCCTCCTAAGTCCCCCAGGACTTCGCGCCCTGAGCGCAGCCGGGGACTGGGACTGTTCCACCCAACCCTTTGACTGCCCCTATGTCTCTTGTTTTGCCCCACCCCCCCTCCCATGTTTGTTTTCTTGTTGTCTCACCCTATCCCTTAGTCTTGTTGTCCTGTCTACCCCTTGTCATGTTCCCATGTTTGTCTGGTTTTGTCTTTGTCTCAGTCTGCCTGTCTCGTCCGTCTACCCCTTGGTGAGCACCTGGAGGTGCTCATTAAAGGGGGGGCTTCTGTCACGGCTCTGCTTCATTTAGTCATGTTTTTCTTGGTCCTGTAGCAGAGTCATGACAAAGCCTTTGGTTATGTGTGGAGAGAAACATATTATTGTCCTTTTGACAATAATATACGTTCTCTCCAGTGTCTCGTCTCTGTTCCCGCCATCTCGTTTCCTTGTTATCCTTCCCTGAGTGTTTCATTACCCACACCTGCCCTGTGTCGTTATCCCTCGTTTGTCTTGCCTATATATATACCCTCTTGTTTCTTTGTCCTGTGCTTGTGGATTGTACTGTGTTCTGTGCATGTACGTTGTACTGCGTTCTCTCGTGTTCTTGTGCCCTTGCTCGTGTTGTTACCCGTGGTCCTGTTCCTCGCCCTGTTCGTGTTTTGTGAGTTTTGTGTTTTTCCTGCCTTGTATTATTTAAGACGTTTGGTCGTGTCCTTTAGTTTAGTTTTACTGTTCTTGTTTTCATTTTGTCCCCCACGTGGGAAGTCATTTGTTTTATGTGTATTTCTTAGTTCTGTTTTCCCCATTGAGGGTGTTTTGTTTTGCATTTTTGTATAAATAAAGTCTTGTCTGTTAACCCCTTCACTGCCTGCCTGCTAATGGGTTCTTTTCCTGCCACAGTTCGTGACAAGATTTAGCTAGGCCTTTACGCATATAACGAGCTGCAGAGTGCAGATAAGACTGAAGGGTCATGTCTAGTCTAGCACGGTCTGGTTGAAAGAGGGGCAGACCAGGCTGGATAGCGCTGCCTCCGGGCATAGGAGATGGAATTTCTGAAATTCAAATCGAGACAAGGAATCAGCAATTTGATTATTTAAGCCTGGAATGTGTGCTGCCCGAAATTTGAAGTTACCCATGACTGATAGCCAAGTAAGGCGCCTAACTAACCTATTTATAAATGGCACTGAGGATCGACCCTTATTAATTATATGAACAGTTGACTCGTTGTCGCAAAAGAAAAGGATTTGTTTCCTAGCCCAGTGTTTACCCCACAAAATACAGGCTATTACAATAGGATACAGTTCCCACAGAGCGGTTGATAAAGTATTATCTGGTATGGATAGCAGCTCATTTGGCCATGCGCTAGCAAACCATTGACCGTTAAAGACCCCCCCAAAACCAACGGAAGGCGCAGCATCTGTGTACAATTTAAGTGCTGTGGAAGACTCCAGATCATCATTATAGAAAAAGGAGATGCCATTCCAATTATCGATGAGCAAAGACCAGAAGCTGAGATCTGATCTGCAACCTGCATCTAAGGTAACTATATCCTTAAGATCCTTGACGGACTTTGAGAGGTCAAGGAGCCTGGCTATAAAGGACCTGCCCTGGGGAATGATTTTCATTGCAAAATTAAGGTGGCCTAACAACAAAAGTAAATCTCTTTTTGAAAAGGAAGCTGTCACCCGAGCATTTCTCATGATTTCTCTTATGCGATTTAATTTTTCTATGGGCAGTGAGGCTTGCATGAGATTGGAATCTAATGTAATGCCAAGAAACTGGATAACTTTAACGAGACCTATCGTTTTTCCGACGGAGAGAGGAATGCGTCAAACGTGCATTTTAGAGCCGAGATCGGGCTTTGCGTGTGGATAATCTATTAATAAAAAATCGTCTAAAAAATGAAGCACGAACGGCAATTTGCAGTTGTTGAGAAAAATCCAACACAACGCTTCAGACAGTGAATTAAATATTTTTGGACTGCTGCGACAGCCGAAGGGTAAGCCTAACCGAAAAAAACTGTTTATTTCTCCATTTAACTCCAAATAAATGCCATTGTGATGGATGTAAAGGCATGATTTTAAAGGGGTCTGAGATATCTGCCTTTGCTAGCCAAGCACCTCTCCCTGCTTGCTTAATGAATTTAATTGCGTCGTCGAGGGATGCATAGAACAGAGAAAAAAGAGCTGAAGGAATAAGACTGTTAATACTTTGAGCATAGTCATTATGAGGGGCAGAGAGATCAATAATTAATCGCTTTTTACCAGAATATTTATGGTTAGCGATTCCTATGGGATTAATTCTATGAGTTGTGAACAGAGGTGGGTAGAGTAGCCAAAATCTTTACTCAAGTAAAAGTACAAGTAACTAGAGAAATTGTTACTCAAGTAAAAGTAAAAGTCACTATTTAAAAAATTACTTGAGTAAAAGTAAAAAAGTATGCAATGAAAAAACTACTCAAGTAGCTAGTTACTTAGTTACTTTGTATCTGATTATATAGGCCTACTACATTAAATTAATATTAACGCCAATATTTTAATATTACATTTTAATCAATATTTTTAATTATCATAAGCAGATATCTTTGCAATATACTAGAGAGACTAAAGAATAGACAAACACAGAAGAGACGAGCATTTCTGTAAATTTCATCTAGTCCTGATGTCAATGTAGTTTACACAATTTATTTAGAATAATAGACCATGTAAAACTAAAGCATGAACTAAACTCAGAGCATTTCCTAAGATGATCTAGAACATCTGCAGTGCTCTCTTAAATGAAATACACATTTTTGAACAAAGCTCATGTTTTCTCGTGTTGTGTCACGTGTGTGTTGTGAAACGCTCTTACTTGTAAACAAACAGTAAACAGTGAACCACACGCCCATCAACACGTTTTCTTCCTTCTGTTCTTCAAATGTATATTTCTGCAAGCCCACGTCTCTGTGTCTGACAGGTAACGCGCATGTTGCTGTGTCTGACGAACAGGTCGCGCGGGTGCGCGCATATGGCGGGCATTTATCATCGCTGGCAAACAATATGACACATTTGCCGTTTTGATTGTATAGATATAGATTCATATCCACTTCATCCAACGGCCTTTGTGTTCTGCGTGTCCTTAAGTTTCGTGCTACGAGGAGTGAGTAATCATGCGTCAGATGATTCAGATCGTGCTGCGAACTGAACAAATCATTTGAACTGATTCATTAGGCTATTCAAATGGTTTTGCCCATTGTTCAATTAATGCTTTCAAAAGAATCGACTCAAAAGAATCGATCACTCGGGAATGCCCGTAAAAAGAGACATCAACCTTGAAATAAACTACGCGTTTTAAAAAGCATATTTTAAAATGAAGGAACGCAGGAACGTCACGCAATGTAAGTTATGTAACGAAGTAAAAGTACAGATTTTATATTAGAAATTTACTCAAGTAAGAGTAAAAGTACACACTTTTAATTTTACTTAAAAAGTACATATTTTCCAAAATGTTACTCAAGTAAATGTAACGAAGTAAATGTAGCGCGTTACTACCCACCTCTGGTTGTGAATGGGGATGTATCAAACGGTCCAATCATAAAACCTTTTTTAACCTCCTTTTCTAACAATGAATCTACCACTTCAGGTTCTTTAGAAGCAGAAAGCAAGTTATTACAAACGAAAGAGGACTTACAAACATAACAAACATAAACCTGGAAAAAAACATGGACAAGTTAATAAATAATTGACGAAACAGCGATTGGGATGATTTCTCAATGCTCTTCCCAGCTTGGGAACGTTGACTGGAGTAGAAAGTTTTATTTATTTTTCTCCTTTCTCAGAAAGCGGGTTCGTCTTGGGCAAACTGATTTTGGATGACCATCCCCGCAGTAACTACAAGCATGAATATATTTACAACTATAGAATTTGCAAACATTTTCATTAAAATTATAACACATTGGAGTTGCAAATGGCATCACCTTAGATTCGCCAGGCTTGGGACTTGGGCCAGGCTTAGGTTGCAGGAACACAGATTTTGGGCACAGATTGGAAGTGTGAGAGTGAGAGCCACAAATCGAGCAGGAAAGAGCTTGGTGACCAGTGAAATGTCTGCTGATAAGGGCAAAATCAACGACGGATCAGTCAAGTCTTTGGTTGAATCGCTGAATGTACATAGCCGATTTAGCGGAGAAGGATTTATGATACTCATAGAAGAGAGTTCCGCCATAAGTCAGAGCTAAGTCGGATATGATGGCAAAATACGTGTCTAACTCTGCCCTACGAGCTGGATAAACTTCGCATATGACATCTCTATATGCTCCAAAGGCTACGTTAAATTCAGCTAGAGTTAGTGTCTTCGAAAGTCAGGGGTCACTGTCTTTAAGCGTAACTGACACATCGCCGCAATCTACGACACGCCTATTGCTTAATTCTGAGCCCAGTAATATTTTAATAAGGTTGACATCGTTACCTGCTAAAATTTGGCTTCTCAGTTGATGAGAGATTACAGCAGCCGGCGAAAAGAATGGAGAGCCGGTGGACACGGGAACTGCACTTCCCATTGTCCTCCGCGGCACGGCCGCTGGTATGACGTCATCATCCTGCTCAGGATCCAAGAGCTGCAGCACCTTAGCCGATGTGAAGTGCAAAGTCGACGGACCGTAGAAACGGGGATTTGCCGGATGACGGATTCTAGAGCCTGCTTCCAGAGCCTGGATTCTGGTGTTCATGTCGGAGAGCGAAGACTTAATACTGGACAATGCTGACAACACTGGGTCATTGCTTTGGACCGTAGCGTGGCTTGTTCGGGCTGAACCGGCAGGACCTGCTGCCCGTTTAGGTGTAACCTCGGCCGGAGTGTAAACAGGTTCAGAGGAAATGCAATGGAAAGTCGCCTTGAAAAGCAGCATGCATTAGAGCAGTGAGTCAGGCTTGACTGAAACGATATTTAAAGGGGGCGCCCCAATTAAGTGAACGTATCACATCAGCTGATGGGCTGGGTTAAGGTTATGATCAGCTGATGCCAGCTGATAGCCGCGCTGGACTACAAGGCCTACCTGAACTAACGCCGATGCTTCATGTATCTACTTAAGTTCCAGTCGACGGTGAATGATGTCACTTCCCGATACAAACACGCCCCGTTGAATAAGCCCACCCCCGCCATTGATTGACAGGTTTCTGTACAAGTCAGAGGAAACGCAAATGCAAAGGGATTTGCGATTTCATTTGAGTTTTGGCAGGCTTAATACGCAACGTCAGAGGAAGTGAAATAGCATATGGGGAATTGCCATTTCGATTTAAATATGGCAGGGTCGTAACTCGTAAGACAGAGGTAATTCAATTGCAAATAGACTTTGCTTATCCTTTTGATATTTAAATTTGCATTTGCGTTTGAATTATGTCACAATTTTTACAGGAATAAATAGAAAACGCATCTGCAAATGCAGTTTGCAATTCCTTTTTAATTTAGTCCGCAAAATCATTCCATATGCATTATTTGTGAGCTTGAAGTAGTCGCTTTTAGCAGCTTGTTAGCAACTGCCGTTTTTAAGACACAATGAGGCTTTACAAAATCACAAGCGGGTTATAATTGGTGTGTTTTATGTCATAGAATAAAATGTGAAAATATTTAGAGGTTTTGTGTACCACATTTTCGGGCGATTTACCAAAAACCCATTCAAAAAACCCATAGACTTTGGAGCGGTGGAAACGGAAGTCCTAAAATGCTAACTCACTTCTAGGTTTTGCATACAAAAATACGTCATCTCTTAGCAACCTATGATGACAGCATTTTTATTTTGGGGTGAACGATCCCTTTAACACATTAAAATAATATACATTACTGTATTTCCCTTTTTGGTTTCAGAAGTATTCTGTTTAGCCTGCTAGCTTAGCATAGCATTAATTGTCATATTCATCCAACATTTCCAGGCTTTACAAACTGTTGCTACTTAGGGTCTGTGTTCTAAACTGTAACAGGTTCGATTCTCAAATTGGAGAGGATTGTGTGATTTTTTGTGTGTTACTACTTTATGTCCCTTTCATGGACATGAAAAGCAAAGTGAATACACGCCTTAGGAAAATCAATGGATCTCTGGAAGCTTTCAGAAAATTATATTTTTTTTCTGACCAGTGTGACCAGTGTCAGGGGGCATGCGTCGGGTGAGCACCTACCATTGAGATGACCATTGAGTAGACTCACACTAGAGTCAAGGCAGAAATCCTGAAGAAAAGTTTGGTTGGTATGTTGTACAGTAGTTGTCAGCACAAAATGAAGGATTTATATCTCTTTTTGCTTTGCTTTTGCCTGTGTCTTATCAGCCTGCATTGAAACATGCCTCAGAGATTTGCTGCAGTGCAGTGTTTGTGTGTCAGACTGAGCATGTGAGTCCTGTTTATACCTGGTATTAAGATGCATTTTGGTCGATCGGATCACAAGTGGACGAATGAGACACACCAGCCATTTACACCTGGGCTGCGTTCAACCCCGACAAAACGTTGCAAAACATTTCTTAAACGGAAACGGTGGTGCGGTTGAACACCCTGTTGTGAAGACGCAAGAGTTGAACTATGGCAGCTGAGAAGGCCATTCTTTGTGTTCTTTTTGAAGAATTTTCGGAGCCTGATGAAATCGGTATAAATACGTGTTGAATACTGCAAAATGCATCTCTTCTAATATCTTCAATTGTTGCGTATACCGAGCTGCAGCGGACACATTTAAATGACTTTACTTGGACCCATTGTGCGAGCTGTCTCTTTAATACCGCGTGGGTTATATACATGTTGCTGCTGATTGGACTGACATTCTTGACACACCCACCAAACAAGAGAAAACATATCTCAAACCCTGTTGCACACCGTTGCAAACCGTTTCCAGGAAACGTGTCGTTCACACCATAGCAAAACGTTGCGCACCGGTTTGAGCTTGAACACGCCCCTGGTGTTCAACCACATGTCCCGCTTTGCGTTGTACTGCACAGCATTTTCACCCCTTGTCCCCGCACATCGCATATTGAGAAATTGTCCTGCATTTTCAACAGTCTGTTGGTTTTTAGTTGTCACATTAAGAAACACTTTCTTTAACCCGAAACGCACATGAGACGCTTGTTTACGCCATTGCTTATTTAACTATTTAACAGCGCAGTGTCAAACTAGGGCTGGGTGATATTGACCAAAATTCATATCTCTATGTTTTTGATGAAAGGCAATATCCGATATGTATATCGATATTTTCTACAAAGTGGAATAAATGTTTACTAGCAAGTTAAAGCCTCATGTGAGATGTCACAATCACCTTTATTAAAATGGTTTGTGAAAATCTTAGAAGATCTTAGAATTAGAGTCTCGCATCCAATCATTATCTGAGGATAGTAAGAGTTTAACGACGATAGAAAACACTTTGGATGCGAGCAACATTAGCGCACACAGCTCGGTTCCGGTTGAAAATCCCCCGCAGCTGGGAAACTTCGTGACTGTGAGACGGCGTAGTCGCAGGACAAAACATCACTCGACCGTTCCGATTACAGTCTCGAACAGGTTTGCCCC
>NC_079913.1:14325816-14448752 GCF_024868665.1 Triplophysa rosa
CATTGAGGGGGCCAGAGAATATTACAGTGTCTGACATCATGCTTGCGAGCTCACACACCTCTTTAATGTTATCTTTTGTGATCTCCGATTGACGGAGTCGAACATCATTTGTGCCGACGTGAATGACAATCTTACTGAATTTACGATTAGCCTTAGCCAGCACGTTTAAATTTGACTTGATGTCAGGCGCTCTGGCTCCCGGTAAACATTTGACTATGGTGGCTGGTGCCTCTATGTTAACGTTCCGAACAATAGAATCACCGATAACTAGGGCACTTTCAGCAGGTTTCTTAGTCGGTGCGTCACTGAGCGGGGCAAACCTGTTCGAGACTGTAATCGGAACAGTCGAGTGATGTTTTGTCCTGCGACTACGCCGTCTCAGTCACGAAGTTTCCCAGCTGCGGAGGATTTTCAACCGGAACCGAGCTGTGTGCGCTAATGTTGCTCGAGTTGAATATACCCCATATCGATATTAACGATATTGTCTAATCCCGCATCGCGTTGAAAAAATATATCGATATATCTTAAAAATCGATATATCGCCCAGCCCTATGTCAAACCCGGCGCACACCACTGTCCAACGAGCTCATATAAACCCAACTATGTTTTAAAGCCTGACTTTTATCAAATGTATAAGAAGGCAGTGATTTCAGTCATCAAGAGGCTGCTACGTCTGTCAGTAGATCGGGTGGCGATCCTCCCATGTCAACTTGCAAGTCACTAAAACATCGTAAATTGTGTGGCTTTGAAACTGTTTAGCCTATAGGTTGTGGTTAGTGTATTAAAATAAAACTTGTTTGCAAATCATGAAATTCATTATTTAACAATAATACATTTTAAAAGAGAAACTCTTTTTCATTATTTGTTTGTTCTTTATTCCTTTCCTTTTATCTTTTTGAGAAGATCTTCAAAGTGTTTTTTTTATTTTTTTATTTTTATTGAAACAGCATTAATTTACAAACTCAAATGGGGAACACAAATATGAAGATCTTATGTGTACAACATGATAACTCCGCGTCTGACCTCTGTGCTCAAAATTTAAAGAGACAGTGAACCTTAAATTGAAATAGGCAATAAAATTGTTTTGTGTTATATAACATTTTATTGTTGTAGTTGGAATGGACTAAATAAAAAAATATTTTTATAAGCTAAAAAATTATATTAAAATGTTTTCATTCTGTTATTATATCACAGTTTCACGCATTTTCAATGTTATCCCACATTGTCCCACATAAACAGATTACCTGTCCCACATTTGGTTTGTTGGGTGGTGGTCACCCTAGTTTTAATCCGTCTCTTTTGTCCACTTTCAACCACTTCTGTCCTGATTTCTTCGAGGGGAGGGTTCATGGGTGAGTAAATACATCGGCCTTTTCTGATCTTTCAATCGAATGGACGAAATAAGCGCATGCAATTTACACATGAACACGGCCGGAGATGATAGAAAAACATACCGAAAGCAGCGGTTTTTATTTCTGCGAGAAATAAATATTTTTTGTCTTAAAACCAACCTTTTAGGTCATAGACGTTAAAGTTTAAATCCTTTCTGGCCAGCACGCATTATCAGTAAGCGGAGAGCAGGCGGGCTTCTGTGGCTGCTCGAACGCATTTTCGACTACCTCTGGAAGTGGTTGAAAGTGGACAAGCTCAAAACGTTTCACACCCCGTTTACACTTGTATTTATTGTTGTCCACTTGTGATCCGTTCGACCAAAACGCATCTTAATACCTGGTGTAAACAGGGCCTGAGAGAGAGAGCGAGAGAGAGAGAGAGAGAGAGAGAAGAGCGTCAGACAGTCGCATTGGCCTCTTAAAGAAACACCTCGCTTTTCTGTCTCTGCAGTGCCTCCCTCTCTCCTAATCTCTCCCTCGCCTACATTCTCTGTCTCTCACTCACTGCGGCTCGTCTTTCTGCGGACCCTGTGTTCTGTTAGCTCGTGTGTGTGGTGGGATGGAATCAGAGCAGATTCATGATGTGCTATTAATGAGTACAGTTAGCATTTGGCTGTGTAATTTGCCTCCAGCTTGAGGTTTGTCTTTGTGTATACCAAACAACAGAAGGAGAACGGCGTACAGAGGCCTGGTTTTCTGTAAGTCATTGCTTTCTGAGATGAGTGTGTATGTGTGTGTTTGAGGGGTACGGATGTCTCATTCATGAACGCATGATTGTTTTGAATTAGATATTGTCAATGAATCGATTTAACCAGTTCACAGAACTGATCCGATCGAATCATTCACAAACTGGATTGAATCAGTCAACAATTTGAACAATGTTCACAGCTATCTTGTTAACTGTTATCTTCGACTGTCTCTCTCAGACATGCTTGACTCTAGTTGAAATCATCTAGTGAGTGATACAGGTAGCATTTATTTTTTTGGCATTTTTGCTTTATTTGTACAGTTAAGTGAGAGAGAGGACAGGAAGCTAAGCGGGAGAGAGAAGGGTTAATTAATTTATTAAACAATTTAAAAAATCTCTTGACTGATTAACTTTGGTGCCTTTAAAAAGGATTAATCTATATTCAGTTTATACAGTGAAGACCGTGCAGTGTTATTTTATATTTGATTCCTTTGTTCAATCTCTGTACATTAATTACTGTGAATTTTACGTTTGTGCTTTTGCTCGTAATAATTCAATTTTTTTTTTTCATTTTATTACTGTTTGTTTACTTGTCTTTAACAATATTGAACATTTCTATGTGTTAAACTAGTAGTTAGGCTAGTTTTATAAACCTTATTTATTCAAGTTACATAGGACAGAAACAATAAAAACAATAACCTATTTTATCGTATTTTCTATCATTTTTGTAGTGGGGACAGTAAAGGTTTTGGCAGGGAAAGTAAAATTTGAACCACTGACTTGAAAAACATCCTTAGCATCGAGCTCCACAAATGTTAACAAATAACATGTAGTAATAATGATTTCATAAAACAATTACTGAATATTAAATGACTGTTCAAAATAACTCATTAGTGTAAATTAATTTGACTTCTTAAAATAGGTGGGCACAATTAGTTGAATATCCGGTCTGCAATAGTTATTCAAAATATACAAATATTTTGCGAACTTCACTAAATCTTATTAACGTTAAACATGTCACGTGCAAACTTTTTCTTAATCTTTCTGTTTCCCTCCAGGCTGGTTCAGGGACTCTGGCTGTCATGCAAGACCTGAGGAGCGAATCAGAACGTCTTAATGAGGTCAAGGGTCACTTGGAAATTGCCTTACTGGAGAAGCACTTTCTGCGTGAGTAGCTGAAGGATATATGCTGTCCATCCTAGTATACTTTCTGTTTATGGATGTGAGGAGGGAAGAGTGGGTTGGGTATCTCTCAATGCATGCTGATTGGAGGGATATGGTGCTGATCTTGAGTATGGCTTATAAATAAAAAGGACATAATCTTGAATATTACCATTAAGAAGATCTTTCAAACATTTTGGTCCAAAAGAAATATAATAGTTCAAACATAATTTTTTCATTGTAAAACTAAAAACTTATTCTTAAAAATGTTTTTGCTGGTGACTTTTAATAATTAAGGGAAGCCCATAAAAGCCCAGCATAAAAGAACAAATTTTGTTTCATTATTGTTTATCACAACATAATTTCCATAGTTTCATTTGTGTTATTACATAGTTTAAAGGGGTCACATGGCGTGGATACGTGTTTTTCTGTGTCTTTGGTGTGTTATAAGTTGTCCATGCATGTATTAGACTCGTAAAATTGCAAAAATGAAAGTGTCGGAACAAAAGATGCATTCTATCTAAAAGCGAATGCTCACCCAGACCTGCCTGAAACACCTCATGTAACCAAACCCCCACAGATCTATGTCAGTTTGTGGTATGAGGACCCGTGTAGATCGCTACTACTGGGCTTTTAGCTAATATATTTTCAGTGTCCTTACCTCGGACTGCTGCGGGTAAGTTTCTTCAAAGTGTCTACGTCTAGTTTCATAATGCCGTTTAAGGTTTCCACTTTTGATAACCGCAACAGACTCCGAGCAAATGAGACAAACCGGTCTCGTGCATGTCGATGCAGGAAGAATAAATGCAAATCTCTCGGCCCATTAATCTCGGAAAACATGGTTTTCAGCGTCGACTTTTCTAACTTTTGAAAAGGACATTGTTTTTCAGTCACTGACAGTTACATCTGTCTGCGTGCTGTGCAGCGAGTCTGTCTCGGCTCTCTTCACTCGTCGACGTCTGAACGTAGCAACAGTGCGCATATGTTAACTGTCCATGGCGCCGTAGGACCCAAACTGCTACTGAGCAGACCTAGATGTACCTGGTATAGATTTGATTGCATTAGAAAATAATGTTAGGCGTTCATTTATTTATTATGTCAAAAGGCTTGAGGTCCGGACGGACGCATCTCGCAGTCCGCATTCGCTAGTTGGTAAACCCTGCACTAGAGTGAAAACCTTTGGCTGTTTTTTATAGTGCCACCTAGTGTTGGCTGGCAGGATGTGTGTCTGTAAATCTGAGCAGCGGAGGAGGCTAGCTGTGACCATTGAACATAGTTTGGTGACTTTGTGATGGGTGTCTGATGCTTTTAAGGCTACATTCAAAGCAGAAAAATAATAAATCTGTACTAGTTGAAGTGGGTTGGTGCTTGGACAATTTTTGCCATAGCGATATTTAGCACCTATGGCAGTGAATTTGTAGCTATGTTCTGCATTTTGATTTATGAGTTTACTGTGTTTGGTTTGATATTTCCCTAAAATTAACACACTTGTTACAAACATGTGCAATAATTTAACTACATGGCTTAATACTTGTTCATACAAATAGGCTAACCAAAACTTTGGTTCTGTTTAAAATATAAGTACTTATGATTAGGGATTAAAGGCGGAATAGACGATTTGGTAAAATGCTAACTTTAGCCTGCTAGCACTGAAATCATGATCCCACCCTCCATGCGTATCGCCGTCCAAAGCCACGACTCCTCCAAAACACAGAAGCTCTTGGATCAATTCCAATTAAATCATGTCTCATTCACTAGTGAGAACATGTTACAGTACAAAGTAAATAACGTTACTACAATAGCGAAAACCACTACCATAAACAACAGCTTTAAAACGGGATTAGATGCAGCATAATTCCCGTTAGACGCTGGGTAACGATGTAATACATAAAGGTCCACAAACTACATAAGCAACATAATCAAAACCCATCCAAATCGAATCATAACATGTACCTACCTGTCCAGAAGTTACCATGGCATCATTGAAACCCTTTACTCCTGTAGTTGCTCTCTACGTGAAAAGCAACACTCATTATAATCATACCCGTCAACACTCCCGTTTTGGCCAGGTTTTTTCCATTTTCACACCCATCTCCTGTTGAAACCTCAAGTGACAAAATCGTGAACAGACCAAGTGGGAAACACCTGGAAACCCCTGCGAACCAACCGTCAGGGACCGGAATGCATTCGCGAATGGAATTCTGCTTTCACCTCTTTGCTGATTAAACGTTTTTAGTCGTGGCACTTTTTAAGATGGCCTTTATTTTTGTTCGTCCTTTGAAAGTGCCACTTGCAAACTTGCACACATTTAACAGGGGGAAAGTTAGGTTCCAGGTGTTTACCTGCCATCCTCCCGCTGTGTCTGCACAGGGTATGTGACCGCGCTGATGATGTATGGTTTCTGTGTGAACAAGGTGCGCAGTGGGATGCAAAATAATTGCCACGAGGGCAATGATTGGGCAAACGTTTTTTGGTCCTACGCCTTTCACAGACGAAATATAATTATAAAAATATTATTTGACCACTATACTTCTTGATTGCTATCAGGATGTAAAGACATTTCCAACCAACATGACAAAAAATGTTTCTGGACAGGATCACCCACCATGCCTTTAAATCCAAACTAAACTGTTAGAGGTGTACCGATTGACACATGCACACGCATCATGTACTTTACAGACAAAAAGGTGCACTGTAGTTCATCTCTCGTTGCTCTGTCTACATGGGGTATGTACTGTATGCTTACAGTGATGCTAAACTCTGACTGATGTTAAACTCTGACACATGCTAAACTCATGTTGAAGTCGTACACTCTGTGTAAAATAAACGTAAATTCCATTCAACCTGATTGCTTGTCTTACGTTAAAACTGGTAATTTCACCTAGGTAAAATGACATTCAACACAACTTCTACTTGTTTTTAAAAATACAAAATACAAAAAAATTAATAAATCAACCAATATACAGTATGTGTGATATATATCTCATTGAGTTCTTTACTAACACAAAAAACTGCAAATACATATACTGTACATCTTTAGAGTAGAATTCACAAATGAAATAAAGCAATGTTAGTTTCATAAACAGAAACAGACAAGAATAAAGTTGAAGTATTTTATTGTTATCTTAGACTTTTGTGAGATGAGTACAAAAATGAAAAAAGGTAAATTAAGTGACATGTTTAGATGTATTTTATTATTTGTACTTCTTTTCAGTCACAGAGTTCTTCAATTTAAGAGTTGTTTGGGCAAGAGAAGATTCTGTAATTTAATGCAGCTTGGAGAACTGCATTTAGGGAAATTTGGGGAAATTGTAATGTTCAATCATTTATGTAACGACAAAAAAAAAGTGCATTGAAGAAAAGTTAATATGGTTTTATATACAGTATATACTGTCAATTATAGTTTGTGGATAGAAAATCGGAATCGGCAAAAATCGGAATCAGCAGGTTTCACTTATAATAAAATCGGAAACCGGAATCGGCAAAGAAAATTGCAATGGGTGAATCTCTATAAACTGTCTTGCAAACACTGTAAATAAAACCCATCTGACAATACAAACTTCACTTACACATACATTTGTGGAATCAAACTACAGTAATTACCCAGTTTGTGATAATCTGATTTAATATAATGTTAATTTAATGATATTCTTGTTAAAATATAATTACTAGGGATGTAATAATATCAAAATCTCACTGTACGATAATACCTTGGTATAACGTCCACGGTACGGTATTTGTTGCAATATTTAAGATGACAAATGATGACTTGTAAACGTGCCATATAGGAGGCCTCTTTTCTTTATCCTCTAATCATGGCTGTTGCTGTCGTGATCTCAGTCTTCAGTTCGTTTTGTCAAACACGTGGAATGCGGTTTGACAGCTCCACACATGTTCGGTGTCTGTGTCTCTCGCCCCGCCCCCGTGTCTCCCTGCCAGGCTTTCCCCTCACCGGTTTCCCATCATCTCACCCCTGTAGCTTGTTCCTGATCAGTAGCCTCACCTGGTCCCTCATTATGTTCTACCTGCAGTTTATTCCCGCCTTTTAGGTTTTCTCTATTTAATCCCTCTCGTCTTGTGTCAGACCGTTGTTTGTTGCAGTCGTTCCCTGACCTTCTCTAGTCTTGTCTTGTCATAGTATTATCTTAGTTTTCTTGTTTTCCCCTCTCAGTTTGGGGTAGTCTCTAGTTAAACTCTCTGGTATTATTCCTTTAGTCCAAGTCTCCAGTGCCTAGTTCCCTTGTTCTCAAGCTCTGTTTTCCCATAGTTCCCGTTGGCATCCCGGACCATCCTGCTCTCTTCACTCCGGCTATCGCTTCACCAGCGACCACCTCTCCCAGCAAGAATCGGCCGGCGGGTCGAGGGTTCTCACCGCCGTGCGTTCCTCCCTTAGTGGGACAGAATCTCCCGGACTGGGTCTACCTCAGATTCTTCCGTGAGTGCCGTCGGGTCGAGTCCTCTCCCCGCGGACTCACGTGGCTCCGAGACCGGTGTCTCTTGGTGGATTCTTGTGGAAACTTTTCAAAAAAGACCTATTCATTTCCCGCAATTGAGTCTCCGCAGTCTCTGTTCACGCACAGTCATGACAGTTGCTTAGAGGTATGAGTTATAGTATGAGATGGGTCAAATGACCTAAAAATCCCTTTTATAAAATAAAATAATTGCACCAGATGGACCTTGCCAAAGGTAACATCTATTCTTTTTTCTAGCATTCTCTATGTTAGGCCCTGAAGACCTATCGTTTCATACAGTCATGTGTCCATGATAATATTGAGACAATTTTGCTATTGCGATAACATAATATCGAAAATATTGTTACATCCCTAGTAATAACAGTTTCTCTTTTGTGTTTGGTTGTTCTTTCAATATAAAAACTCCCTTTGGGGACTTTTGGGGATGTCCTAAATTCTAAAAATGTCAGGCTTTCTTTAAGGGATTAGAATGGGGTAGGGTTAGTCTGTAGTTATTGTAATTTGCTTTATATAAAATTGTGTTTTCATATATTATTTAGATATGCTTAAAATGTACCGAAATGCTAAATATTTTCCTTTATCAGTAGGGTCAGAATGTATCTGTATATTTCAACCAAAATTTACATTAATTATTTACTCAGCCTTATTCCAAAGCTTTCTTCTGCAGAACACAATAGAAGATATTTTGAAGAATGTGGATAAAAACTACATTTCTTAAACATTTCTCAAAATATCTGCACAAAAGAAAGTAATTCATACAGGTTTGTAATGACACGAGGGTGAATTTGTCATGAGTGGTGAGGCTGAAGAACCCAGATGCAGGCAGGCAGTGAAGGGGTTAACAAACAAGACTTTATTTCAAACAAAAACAGAAACTAAACACCCACGAGGGGGTAAACGAAAAGGTAACGAAATAATAAAACGAACAACAGGACCAAGACTAACTAAACACTAAACTAGACAATACTAGACAAAGACTAAACTATACACTTACTAAGACAGGGGAAAACAGGAACACAGGAACACGGCGAACATAGAGCACATGGAACATAATGGTTGACATCTAACACGGGTAAACACATCAAACGTACGTAGTACACAGTACAATGCACGAGCACAAGACAAAGAAACATGAGGGCATTTATAGGCAAGACAAACGAGGGATAATTACACAGGGCAGGTGAGGAACATTAGACACGAGAGGGAAGCAATACATGAAACGAGAGGGGCGGGGCCAATGACGAGACACGAGAAAACACATGAGATGTAAAACATACACAACTCATGGCTTTCTCACATAAAACCTAAGGGCTCTGTCCCGATCCTGCCACACGACTAGAAATTCATAAACAAGAAGGTAGGACCGTGTCAGAATTAATGACAAAACTATCCCTTCAAGTGTATGTAATTGTTGTATGCATCACAGCTATGGTAAATAATGGACTGACTCATTGTGATTTGAGAATCTAAACAAATGCTGAAGGTCATTAGGTAATGGCACAGTTAAACTTGATTGTTATTCAACCCTGCCACAGTCACACACACCACAAGATCATCATCCACAGACCAGCTGAGAGACAGCGATACAGCACATTTGAAAGGCAGTGTACTGATTCTGGGGTTGTTGTTGTTTGTGCGCTTTAAATAATAATGGTCTGAATAGAGATTTGTTTTCATCCTGATGATTTTCTTTCGCATTTGTCTGTTATACACATTCACGTACATGGTAGAAGCTTTTATATATTATGACTTATGCTTCAGGTCAGACTTGACTTTGAGCATGCGAAATTCGTACTTCATATGGTGGTACGAAAATGGGCGGGAGCGATTCCTCCATTTTTTACATTTCTGTACCGAGAGGTCACGCTGTGTCGTTTTGATCTTGATGTCAGTATTTGCGTCACTCGTCAACTTTGCAACGCAGCGAAATGCGAAATATCTTCGGACGACTTGCATAGGCTTGCGTTTTATGGGATTCCTTTTGTGCCAATAAGAATGAACGCAAACTTTTAAAAAACGAACAAAAATATACAATGCGAAAGAAAAAAAACACTTTGATAATGAAAACAATAAACTCAATTGCAAGAATGTGCTATTTTTCTTAACAATTCTCTAAGTTTCGTTTTTGCAAATACTAGTTTTGAATTCGCTGCTAGATTTTTCATTTGCGCTTTCCGACTTTACGCTGCACAAAGTTACGTTCGAACTTCTGGCACAAACTTTTCGCGTGGGCGGGATTTAACAGTGCTTTACTATCATTGGCTACTGAGATTTTGATCGACAGCTCCATGACCTGTAAGTGGAAGTCTCAGTGGCGCCGCGCGACTTTAGAACGCGATCTAGAGGTGGATGGTGAAGTTGTGATGGTGATTAGTTATCTTTGTTATTAAACGCGTTTTTTGCTACAGTTTGCATTGAAATGAGCTCTCGGGAGCGGATCGGAGCCTCGTCTTCAGCTGGGCACTCAAGTCAACCGCCGGTAAGTTAATGTAATCGACATAATCTCGATAAACATCTCGTGAATCTTTATCTGGTATTTCTTAAATGTTTCTTTCTTTAATTGTAGTTTGGGTTATATCGTAGATGTCATAGTGCTGTGTTGTTTACCCGGTTAAGACAATTGTTGACCATTCTAATTATTTACGATTTTCTGTAGAACAATAAATATATAATATTTATTAAATTCTTCTTTTTAATGTTAGGATCAAAGAGAAATGTCATCTATCCAGGTAGGCATTGAACTAAGGTGTGTTTTTCTGTGTATATAATGTATTGTTACATCAGCGGTATTAATGTAACTGTATGGAAATGGATAATGAAGGTAGAATTGATCTCTTTCGTATGTAATGTAATGGTGTTGTGTAAAGAGTTTGCTGGCCTTTTTGCCGGATACGTTTACAGTTGATTTGGTCACTTTTTACATGCTCTTTTCAGCAAGGGATGTTTTTTAGTCTTAAATGTCTACAATGGCTTTAAGTTTGTAAACTCGTAGTTAAATTATATAGTCATTCTGACATGTAAGCTAACTGCTTTGTTTATACCTGCAGGAACAAGTGCAAGAAGATATTTTACAGCGGATGCTAACAAAGTTCAACCTCATTTGTCGGAATGAAATCATAGATTTGAATTACCTCCTGGACATTGCTCAGCAAGAACTGGCTTTGGCAACTGCTGCATTAAATCATGTTACCATTCCAGAACAATTAATCGAGTCTCTACGGGAGTTAATAAACGTAGTTAATACATCTGTGAGTTCGGAAGAGACTACAGCACACACATCTGACATTGTAACTTTAACTTGGGGTAACTTGGGACGTCCACGTCTGGATATAAGCAGGGATGACATTGAAGAACTTCTCAGCACTGCACTTCCTGTAGAACATCTTGCTCAGATATGTGGTGTTTCTAGAAGAACAATGAACAGACGATTGAAGGAGCACTCATTGTCTGTCAGAGGCTGCTATTCCAGCATATCAGATGATGAACTTGATCATGTTGTAAGAGCAATTAAATTAAGAATGCCACATGCTGGCTACAGACTAGTGAAAGGTGAACTTGTGGCTAGAGGGCATCGGATACAGTGGCACAGGGTGAAGGCCAGCATGCAGCGGGTGGATGGATCTGGAATTTTGGCCAGAATGGTTCAGCTTTTGGTTTTGTAGCTCGCAGAAATTACTCTGTTCCTGCACCGTTGTCCCTAGTTCATGTGGATACCAACCACAAACTAATTACGTGAGTATTTACTTTTTTACTCTCACTTGCATGCACACATACGTTCTTGCAGTCGTTATGCATTGACACATGCATGTACACAGTATACACACATCAAGATGTACCCTAATTAAATTATTACTATATACGTTTTTTTGTGATAACCCAATGGGTGTGAATTATTCTGCTTATTACACAGCTACTCAAATGATGAAGTAATTGGACACAAAATATTGATTTGAAATATTTTGTTGCTATAAAATATTAATATTTTATTATGTTAGCAACAAATTCAAACTGGTCATTAGAAAAGCGACAACAGACTGATACACTGAACATTGAAGTACTGGTCAACATGAGTCGTATTATCAGTTTTTGTCGTTGTTTTCAGGGAATAACAGACCTCTGAATGTTGTGATGAGAATCAAGTATTTTAGAGAGCTGTGTAACAATAACCAGTAAGTAACAGTCTTATATCTGTATTTTTCCCTAGGTTCAATATTGTAATATTTGGTGGGATTGATGGTTTCTCGAGGAAGGTACTGTTGACTGAACGTGGTCCGTTTTAAAATTTTATTTTCACTTAGTTAAACATTGTTTTCTATACATTTAATAGATCCTGTATCTTGATGCTGCTACCAACAACAAAGCATCAACAGCTTTCAAATTCTTTCTGGAGGGGGTTCAAAAACACGGGTGGCCTTCAAGGTAAGAATACTGCTGTACTCAATAACATGTAACTCGGTAACACAGAGCATTCATTTTGCCAAATATTTTACAGAGTACGTGGTGACCAAGGAGTTGAAAACGTGGACATAGCACGTTGCATGTTTTCAGTACGAGGAACTGGCCGAGGCAGCTTTATTGCTGGAAAAAGTGTTCACAATCAAAGGTAAAATGATTTTTAATGGTTAAAGCAATAACTAATAGCGGGTAAAAGTGACTTTCATCAAAGTTATAATTACAACAGTTATGTATGTAACTGCTATGTACAGTATTTGAGCATAATAAAAANTTGATGCTGCTACCAACAACAAAGCATCAACAGCTTTCAAATTCTTTCTGGAGGGGGTTCAAAAACACGGGTGGCCTTCAAGGTAAGAATACTGCTGTACTCAATAACATGTAACTCGGTAACACAGAGCATTCATTTTGCCAAATATTTTACAGAGTACGTGGTGACCAAGGAGTTGAAAATGTGGACATAGCACGTTGCATGTTTTCAGTAAGAGGAACTGGCCGAGGCAGCTTTATTGCTGGAAAAGGTGTTCACAATCAAAGGTAAAATGATTTTTAATGGTTAAAGCAATAACTAATAGTGGGTAAAAGTGACTTTCATCAAAGTTATAATTACAACAGTTATGTATGTAACTGCTATGTACAGTATTTGAGCATAATAAAAAATGTGTCTTTATTTTAGAATTGAGCGTCTGTGGTGTGATGTTTGGTCAGCTGTCACTTCTAAGTACTACGACCTCCTGCATACAATGGAAGAAGATAGATTACTTGAACTGTCAGATGAACTCCACCTCTTTTGTGTGCACTATGCAATCCTTCCACGGCTGAAATCTGACTTGAAGTGCTTCACAGGGAGTTGGAATAACCATCCTATCAGAACAGAAGGAAATCTTTCTCCAGAACAGCTCTGGCACATTGGAATGCTGCAGACACCAGTAGTGGAGCCAAATGCAGAGGTATGCTTCAAGTATTATCCAAAAGACTTTGCTCTCATAATGTTTGACTTCTTAAAATGAACTCGCATGTAATCATGCAGCGCCTCTAAAATTTTTATTTGGAACACTTTGTTTTAGAACAGAAAAATGCCCTTCCCAAACGATGGCAACAGAGATGGAAACACATTTTTATTTATTAAAAGGATCCTCTAGGTCTGAACTGTTTTTTGTGTGCATGCTATCTTGTGCAACTGTATGTATGTCTTCATCACGTATATATTTTCTGCAAGTTCAGAGAATTGGCATTGTTAACTCAATGGTGTGTTTAATTTGAAGATTATGGAGCAACTTTTTCAAGAACAAACCTCCGATACTGACCCAGAAGATGGTGTAGTTGTGCCAGAGATCCATTGCTCTTTATCAGATCAGAACCTTGCTGTTTTGCATGGATTAATTAATCCCTTGACATCACTGTTGAATGACCGGGAGCTCTATCTCCAGACACTTAGTATTGTACAAAGACTTTACTCTCATGTTTGACTTCTTACTTGAAAAGAACTCACAAGTAAACATGCAGCTCCTTGAGAATTTAAATTTGGAACCTAGTGTTTCGTCAAGTCGTGTTTTACATATTGTAACGGAGGAAAATACATTGCAAACCATTTTAAAAGCATGTAAAATAATAAATGTGCATGGGTCACCTAAAGATTCTATCATCATTTATTCACCCTCATATCATTCAAACCTGTTTAACTTTCTCTTGCAGAACACAAAAAACAATGTTTACAAAACCACAAGACCTCTTAAAATATCAATTTTTGAATGACATGAGGGTGAATAAATGATAACAGAACTTTTATATTTGGATTTTAACTGCACTCTTTTCAGTTTCAAAATGCAGTTGTCAAGAGGAACAGTCTTAAACAATTAAGTTGATTTGTAACGAACAATATTAACCAAGATATATTGAACTATTCTTTCCAAAAAGTATGTAAATTACATGTGCTTGTGTTAAAATGTATTACTTTCTCAATTTAAAGACAATTATCAAAACAAACAGTCTGTAAAAGCAAGCTCCATGTTTCACTGCTACTTTCATGTTCTCTTTAAATTCACTTAAATTTGAAAAATGTGCAGTGGGAAATGTAATTGTCTGGGTGCATGCACTGACAATAGGGAAGCAAAGTGTGTGGCTCGGCATCCGTTGCATACATGCATGGTCAAATTGAACAGTGATTTTAAAAGCTTGTCTCTCTGAAAGAAGCAGGTGCTTATGTGATTGACCAGTCAACCACTGCATCACCCATGGGACAGAGAGTGCCTCCTCATCCACACTGTCATCATCTATGGCAGTAAAAAAATTTTTTTTTATTAAAACAAGTTAAAATTATAACATTAACATTCTGGAATGAACACACACTTGCCTTCAAGCTCCATTAGAAAATCCTGGAAGTGATTGAGGATTTGCACCTCTTTGGCATGTTTAAGAGTGCCAGTCTCACTCATTTGTGGGTGAAGATGGGACACAATGTAATGAGAGTCCACCTGAAACAATATGCCAGGGAGAAGAGATCTAAACAGCATGCAATTAACAATAAAAATAAAAAGAGTACTCATTTTACAACCGCTATGCAAAATCGAAAATATCCTGGTTCTTTCTTTACCTTATCATTACCACCTTGAACTACAAACAAGCTACGGCACACTTCTCGGTTTGTTCTCATGACATCAATTAACCCATAAAGCTGTAGACCATCACAGAGCTGCTGAAGCATGAGAGTTCGTCGAGCAGCAGCATGCATCACAATTGCTCTTTTAGAAGATAGAAAAAAAACAAAATGTCAATTAGTAATAATATTTCATTGAATACATTCTGTGTAAAATACATTTGAAAATAATATATAAAATAACACCTTGTTATATTCTCCTTGTTAGTCTCGTTAATAGGCCCTGTGTAACCACAGCTGACTATCTGTTCAGTACACGAAGACAAATCTGAAGTCTCCTCGATCTGAAAAGAATTAAGAAAAAAAATGAGTCTGATTGTATTTATAAAAGTTACATGACAATATGAAACAATACATGTATTGTCTGAAATACCATTTTAATCAGTGGTGAAATATCAACATCATAAACACTATCCTTGGTAATGTTTTCAAGGGTTCCACTCAACAGAAAATCGTAACACCAGTCCTGTAAAAATCTTGGAGCTGGGCCACCCTGGGCAAGGCTAACAGCAAATACCTCCCCAGCAACTCTAAAACAATGAAATTGAAATTACAGTGAAATACAATGTTTACAGTCAATGTGTGTTTAAAATTGTATCCTCAAATGCTTTTTATGGACAGATCACCCCCCAAAAAATGAGAACAATTTTAAGCTACCATTTATGTCCTTTTGTATCATAAAAGGTTTGGATCACATTGACTTTCATTACACAAACAAATACAGCTGCGATATTCTTATATTAATAAGTCATACTTCAATTTTGTAATACCACGAGTAATCAGTAAATAACAGAATATGTATTTTTAGGAGAACTATTCCTTAATTAAGAAACACTTACCTGAACAGTCCATTGTCCAGATCATTTAAAGAGTACTTCGCATTTTTCCTTTACCATCCTCTCCTTCAAAGAGTCTAGTCTCTATGCCACCAATCATTTCTGCAAAAAAACAAACAAACTGATATAATTTTTCAGGGAATTATCTCATAAGAAAGCAAACAAATTAAAAAGAAATTAAGAAAATTTGAAGTTGAAGATCTTGTCTTTCATAAAGTGCAGAGTGCATAAATCCTGACCTGTGAGGAATTCCTTACGTAAAGCCCCTGTATCAACTCCAGCCTCTCCCAAGAATGTGATTTTTTTATGTGTTGACTGGAGAGCTCAACTTTTGTCGCCTCCACAGTAAGAGACCTCGTTCCAAGACACTCATTCTAGACACAAAGAGGCTGAATTATTTGGTGGTGTCAACTTGAGAGGCAAGCCATTTTAGGACGTCCTCCTCACTGTAAATTTGTATTTGTAATTGCTTTTAACTTTATAATGTATCTTATTCAAGTTATACAACTACATTATCTGAGAACATTAGTATTACTTTTCTTAATTCTTACCATGTCATTTCTTCATTTTGTGGCGGCAATATTTCAGGACTCCTTGACCGAATGGACACTGGACTAGGGAGAAAATGCAGGGATTTAATATAACATAAACTATACAGTTTATGTAATGGTCAAACCATTGAACAATGTTCATGATCCAATACTTAAAGCAACTTACCAAAACCTATATCATATGATGCACTACAAAATTATATTACCATTACCTTTCCAAATCACCACAGAAACTGGCATGGAGCTCCAATTCTTTCATAGGAAAGGTTTTCATGCATACAGGACATATTGCATCTGTTGACTAAAAAGCAAGTAATTACGCAGAATACACTTTAAAGGCAGTTAAAATGATTTCTTCCACTGCAAAAGACATTACCTCTTCTTCAGTGGCAGAATGTAAATCAGCTACCTAGAAGGAGACATTTCCTTAAAAAATGTTTTTTTACTTATATTTTCATATGCAGCCTTCATGAGGTTTGCTAAAATATTTTATTGTACCTCTTCTTCAGAGTCTGAAAGTGTCTCATATTCCGGTGTGCTGCATTCTCTGAGATGCAAGGCAAGAATCTGCAGTGGCATCATTTTAAAGCATTTTTTGCATTCCGCTTTTGGCATCAAAGCGAATTCCAGAGCATCGGATGGAAGAGGTGACAGGTCAAACTCATCCTGTAAAGGCACAATATACAGCATGGTTTTTCCCCCTCCAGTTACACTTCTGATGGTACTACCACAGTATCCTTCAGATTCTGGGGGAACTAAATTCAGCCGTCGCCTTCCCTGTCCCCCTGAATAAACAATAAATAAAAACTTTACAGTATTCATCTTATTGAATGTCTTTATTAATTAGAACCTATATAATTTTATAAAAAGTAGGTAAAGCTTTTTTAAATATTACATTTTAAATGTGTCACACACAAAATAAACAGTAAAAATAAGATGATAAACTGATGACCATACTAGTAATGTGCTAACAATAGCAAGTTCTGGTGTTTGGAAGTAAAAAAATAAATACTGATACCATTCTTTGTATGACTTTCTTTTGACAGCTAAAAGCAAAAAAAGGAAGGTATTCTGAAAAACATCTGAACTGATTTTGTTCTCATAATGAAGGTCAGTGGGGATTAATGGGTTTAGAAACATTGAAGATATCACATAAAACATCAGTAATTTGGGTGATGTCTCTTATACTTAAAATTAAACTTAAAATTAAAAATTAAAATAAGACTGCACTGTCAATGTGATATGATTTATGTAACGTATACACTTACACACATAAAACAGTTTACTTCACAACTATGTATCAAACTTAGAATAGGGATTGGAGTACAAATTGTACCAGATGCTTTGAAGCCATCCTCCAGATGCTGCCTTCATTTTGGGGTAAGCATCACAGAACAAATTGGACACCTAAAAACCATAACACCAGATTACAACAAATTCTTAACCTTGTTTATGGTGAGAGAGCATGGTGGTGTATGCATAACAAGATCACCTCTGAATGAGTCAAGTCATCAGGCATAGACAGATTTCGTTTTCCCAATCCAGCCTGTATGAGCTCCAGCTCTTCTGTTAATGAGGGAGTCATCTCCAAATTTTTGTGTAAAAGAAACACTGAAAATATGAATGGTTTCCAATTTTTTTAACTTTGCTGGTGTGTTACAGCTGGGTAGACGTCTTTTTGAACCACGTTTAAAAAATCCCGGGAAAGACCTTACAGGGATCAAATAAAAGTAAGCAATACAATAACTTACAAGCTTACTAATAACTAGTGCTGTCAATCGATTAAAAAAATTAATCGGATTAATCACACATTTTTTCATATTTTAAAATATACTTTTACATTTTAATAATTTCACATTTAATCTTCAAATTGATGTAGAAACAACATATTTCTTTAACAGCATCATTTTATGAAAGCTAGCATTTTTATATTAGTACTGTAACTGATGTCTCTATTAAATTGATTATTTTAACATGAATTATAGCCATTCAACAGTATAATTGAGAGCTCATGTAGGAAACATACAGGAATTGAAGGACACTTTACAGTCTTTATTAATGCTAAATTATAAATTAAATGCAGAAGAATTCTCATTAAAGCTACAAAATCACATTGATTTCTTCTTTTATTTTGTTCTTTGATTAACATTAGTGACAGGAGTCACAGCAGCACGTTTAAGAACGTGTCCCCTTTAAGAGCTGTCTCAGTTCGCAGATCTGACAAGTCACCGCACTCCCATTTTCACAACTCTTTGCATTCATTTAAGATTTTATTTTACACTTTGAAGTCTTGCTTAAGAAAATGCTAGACAAAACGGTCTTTCTGACATAATCTTGTGTGGTTTTATCCATTCAAGCACAAAAGAGAACTTAACACGGATGTGCTGTCTGACAGAGATTCACCGACGCAGCCCTTAGCAGGTGACTGTTTCCACCAGACTGGACCTCGCGTTGCGTTTTGCCGCGTCCCACAGTTTAGAAGCGGTCTATCTCCATTGAACGCGTCAAAGCAACTGTTTAAAATCGCGCTTAAGTGGTTTAAAAGCCTGTACACGAATAAGAGCTTGATTACATAATGTAACGCTAGACAAAGGTTGTCAAAACAAACGGATGCTGCGTTAATTGCGATAAATATTTTCTCACGCGTTAATTTGAAAAAATTAATCGCATGCGTTAACGCGTTAACGTTGACAGCCCTACTAATAACATTAACACCTACTATGTGTTTACTGGGAAATCAATAATTACACCTGAATACTTCTACTGCTTCAATTATAATGTTTTGTATAAACTTTTGTATTACAAACACTAAGTGTCATTGTTTGTTAGTCATGACTGCAAATTGAAACCTGGCCATCTCTTGGTCCACTGTTTGACACTGGCACGAGCGCTGACCCTGACTCTGCCTTGTGCTGTTTTTTTCCAGCGACTGGTTGAGAATCTCAATGATGTTTTGTACAGCTGCTGATGCAGCATCCGCACCAATATTTGAGCCTTGCTACATATTAAAGATGAATCTCAGATAGAATTACACTTAGTCTTATTAATGTTGGGAATGGGATACACATTTTTTAAACACAATCAAAGCACTCAGTCAGACGATATTATATAAATATAGAAACCCACATGAAAAATCTATAGTCATTATAATTACTAACGTATTTTTATGCGGGGTACATGTAAATGACAATGAGCTTAATTAACACGTTACAAATGATCATAAAATAGCTAATAAACGTGACAAATGAAGACAAAACTGCTGCATGCTTTTGTACAAGATTCACGAGACGTTTATCGAGATTATGTCGATTACATTAATTTACCGGCGGTTGACTTGAGTGCCCAGCTGAAGACGAGGAACCGATCCGCTACCGAGAGCTCATTTCAATGCAAACTGTAGCAAAAAACGCGTTTATTAACAAAGATAACTAATCACCATCACAACTTCACCGTCCACCTCTAGATCGCGTTCTAAAATCGCGCGGCGCCACTGAGACTTCCACTTCCAGGTCACGGAGCTGTCGATCAAAATCTCAGTAGCCAATGAGAGTAAAGCACTGTTAAATCCCGCCCACGCGAGAAGTTTGTGCCAGAAGTTCGAACGTAACTTTGTGCAGCGTAAACGAAAACTCGGAAAGCGCAAATGAAAAATCTAGCAGCGAATTCAAAACTATTATTTGCAAAAACGAAACTTAGAAAATTGTTAAGAAAAATAGCACATTCTTGCAATTGAGTTTATTGTTTTCATTATTCAAAGTGTTTTTTTTCTTTCGCATTGTATATTTTTGTTCGTTTTTTAAAAGTTTGCGTTCATTCTTATTGGCACAAAAGGAATCCCATAGCGTTTCCGGTCTGACGCATTTGCATGCGTATGAATGGAAGTCAATGTAACGAAAAGTCAAGTGTGACCACGGATTTACAATTATGCATTATGTCTGTATGTGTGTCTGTTTCAAGCGTGTGTCTTTATCCTGTGTGTTCCCATCTTTAAAGCTCGGACCAATTTAATATTGCATTAAGCGTCATTGCAAGTCACCTGTGATGACATCGCAGGAATTTCCCGTTACACTCTGGTCATCGGTATTGTTTTCCTAAAACTATGGGCGTTTTCACACATAAGGGTTTGTTTCGGAACCTGGTGCGTTTTCTCTCTTGGTTCGATTCGTTTAGGCATATGTGAACACGGCAATCGCGCTAGGATCCGCCCCAAAACAATCGCCTGAACAAGGTGGTCTCGACCCGATTGCAAACGAACTCTGGAGCGGTTAGGTAGACGTATGAAAGCCATCCGACCCAACGGACCAACGAACCAGACTGTATCACAATGTATGATGGGTAATTATGTAAAGTTGCGTGACGCAAAAGGGATTGTTTTGCTAATGGCTCCCTGTAACAATGTTCAAAGTAAGGAAGGAAGGAAGCGGGGAACGGCGAACGTTAAACCAAACTTTTAATAAAATAAACAAACAACAAAACCAAAGTAAAGTGCTGACAGCTCCCTCACAGTCGACTGCCGGCCACACAAACACAATAAAACATAACATAAAATCCAGGCCTGGTTCTCTCTCATCCTTCTCCTCCTTTTATGTTTCCCGAGCTCCGCCGTGAGAGACGCGAGACCGGTGCAACGCGCAGCTAACGCCCATTATCACTCCCGTTACCGGCCGGAAAATAAACAGATGCACTCTGACCAATCGAAGGAGAGTTTACTCGCACGTGACTTTTATTAACAAAGTTTGGTCTGTTTGGAAATATTGCCTTGTGAATGCGAACCGAACTAAAATAAATTTCAATATTGTAGCGATTTAACCCCCGGTTTCGGAACAAAGCAATCGATACACAGGTGTGAAAACGCCCTAAGAGAAATAGTTGTTAACCTTGTTTGTCTCAGTGACTAAGGATGTCCGATATGGAAAAAAGAGACACTTCTTAAAAAGTTTCCAAAAAAGTTCCTAGCTTTATCATGTTCATGTCATATAATTTTGAGAAACATTTACCTATTCTTTTACAAAAAGGTCATGCTTGTGTGTCATAGTGTCACAGTATGTCAGTCAGGGTTAAGTAATGAGATTAAGAGATGGGAAGTTGACGGCTTTCTCCCCAGCCAGATACACCAAACACGACAAAAACTTTGATTTACTTTTTTTTGTATTTAAGCTACATAATGTGATAATGGGCTCCATTTAATTAAATTCGGAGTCGAGATGTTCATCAGAACGTTGAATTGGAAATTATTTTCACAGAACATTTAGTATTTCTATGGGTAAATAAGAATTACATAAGAGTACCCAGTGAAGACACATATCATGAGCTGTGGTTTCCTTGTCCTCTATTATTAACTCCCATTCCCTGTGCTTAACACGACACTGCTTTAAAATGAGCTATTCTCTTTCCTGCTATATTTTTATCCCCATACTCTCTCAGTTAGCTACAGGAAAACACAGTAGACATCATGTTTCCTTACTGCACTATACTTACAAAACTTAAAACAGGCTTCACACATCTCTTTATAAGAATGTACTTGCTATTATTTTCTTTTTTGTTAATCGTGGGATGTTCTTTAGACATTTATGAGTCTTTCTACATCTTTCTGCTATTTTAAAGTGGAACTCCGCTGAAAATTTCCCCTTCAATTTCTTTGTCTGACCTCAGTTTTATTGCAATGACAAAACGCTACCACAATTGAATTTAAAGATTTAAATGAGTAAAACCTACAGTAAAATAAATTTAGTTGAGCACTTGCATTGACTGCATACAAAACACAAACAACCACTCAGAACACATAAGCAATGACATAGCAATGGCTCTGCAACCCCTTGAACTCAACTCAACTTTATTTATATAGCGCTTTTACAATTTTCATTGTTACAAAGCAGCTGTACATGAGACGTATTGACTATAAGCAAAATAATTAAAGTTGTACCTGCAGAAACAAGAAAAGGTTGAAAACACAGAAGACAGACCACATACAAAACTCTCCACACACACAATATGCACACGTACTAACACACATAGACATAGAGACACACACACACACACACGGATGCGCACGCACACACACACAACACACACACACGTACGTACACAGACAAGTACGCACACAAACACACACACACACGCTCAGTGAGAGCACACATTTAGGATAAAGGAGAGAGAAGCACAGGTCAAATATAACAGACTATAAATTCCTATATGCAATATTAATTAAGTAAAACTTTAAAATTCTAAAGCAGCCCCCCCGGTCAGGCAGATAGTGCAAAAACAGTATGCAAACGGTGGCGAGGAACCCAAAACTCTAATCGAGAAAAAAAACCTCAGGAGAACCCAGGCCCAACCAGGGGATTCCAGTTCCCCTCTGGCAAAAGCTGCTGCCTCTGCACAAGCTCCAGAGAACTTGCACAACAAGGCTAAATAAAATAAATAAACTTAATAATAAAATAAATTATAGTTTAAGATTATCATTAATAATCTAATAGCATTTGAAGTTTTGTGGTGAAGACATGTCAAGAGACCGCGTCCTTCTTTATCCAGCTCTATCATCTCAGCTCTTGTCAGGTCCCCACTTCCCATTCTCCGCTCTACCATCAGGTCAGGCCATGAACTGCATCCTGCTCGCTGTGGTAACCTTGGAACAATGAGACAAGACTGGCTGAGAGTAGAGTACTGTTCTGTACTCTTTGATGCAACAAGTACATCAGTTGTGTTTTTGGTTCCGGTTGATCTAACTAATGCAGCCTAAACCCTCTGAAGATTTATATTATGGAAGAGTAGTGTATGCAAGATTAAAAAGATGCGTCTTTAGTCTAGATTTAAACTGACAGAGTGTGTCTGCCTCCCGGACAGTGCAGGGAAGACTATTCCAAAGTTTAGGCGCTAGATAGGAAAAGGATCTACCACCTGCACTTGATTTTGAAATTCTAGGTATTACCAACTGACAGGACGCCTGAGAGCGTAATGCACGTGAAGGACTGTAATACAAAAGGAGTTCATTCAAGTACTGAGGAGCTAAACCATGTAAGGCTTTATAGGTAATAAGCAAGATTTTAAAGTTAACGCGATGCTTTATAGGTAACCAGTGCAAGGTTGACAGAACCGGGCTAATATGTTCATACTTTTTTGTACGTGTAAGAACTCGAGCTGCCGCGTTTTGGACCAATTGGAGTTTTTGTAATAAGCCTGCAGGGCAACCACCTAACAGTGCATTACAGTAATCTAGTCTTGATGTCATGAATGCATGAATTAACTTCTCTGCATCTGACATTGACAGCATATGACGTAGTTTAGATATATTCTTAAAATGGAAAAACGCAATTTTACAGGTGTTGGCGACGTGGCTCTCAAATGACAGATTACTATCGAATAGAACGCCAAGATTCTTTGCTGACGACGAGGGTTTTATGGAACATCCGTCAATAGTTAAACAGTATTCTTGGTTGTTACTTATAGCAGTTTTCGGTCCAATAAGTAACACTTCCGTTTTGTCCGAGTTCAGTAATAAAAAGTTGTTACTCATCCAGTTTTTTATATCGACTATGCATTCCATTATTCGATGGAACTGCTGTGTTTCATGAGGCTTCGAGGAAATATAAAGTTGAGTATCATCAGCATAACAGTGAAAGCTAACTCCGTGTCGCTTTATTATATCTCCTAGAGGTAGCATGTATAATGCGAAGAGCAGAGGCCCTAAGACTGAGCCCTGTGGTACACCGTACTGGACTTGCGATTTGCGTGACACCTCATTGTTTATTGCTACAAATTGAAAACGGTCGGATAAATAAGATTTAAACCATTTCAAAGCTATTCCCTTAATGCCGACATAATTTTCGAGTCTATGTAGGAGTGTGCTGTGGTCAATGGTATCGAATGCAGCACTAAGGTCTAGCAGCACCAATAACGAGATACAACCTCGGTCAGACGCCAATAGCAGATCATTTGTAACTCTGATCAAAGCAGTCTCTGTACTGTGACATGCTCTAAATCCAGACTGGAATTCTTCATTGATGTCATTCCTTTGGAGGAAGGAGCATAATTGAGTTGAAACTACTTTTTCCAGAACTTTAGATATGAAAGGTAGATTCGATATAGGCCTGTAGTTCCTTAGTTCTCTAGGGTCGAGTTGGGGTTTTTTGACAAGGGGCCTTATAACAGCCACCTTATATGCTTTAGGCACATGTCCTAATGTCAGAGATGAGTTAATAATACCAAGAAGAGGATCTATAATTTCTGGGAGCATCTCTTTCAGTAGATTTGTAGGTATAGGGTCTAGTATGCATGTTGTTGATTTAGATGATCTAATAATTTTAGACAGCTCATCTTGATCTACGGTATAAAATAATTGCATTTTCTCCTTAAGGGCGCTGTAGTTAGTTTGTTCAGCGGGTTTCACTTCTGATTGCATTGTTATAATTTTTTCTCTAATATCTTGGATTTTATATGTGAAGTAGTTCATAAATTCATCACTGCTATGCTGATATACAGGATCAGAAGTCACTGACGATTTATTTTTTGTTAATTTAGCCACCGTGTTAAATAAAAACCTAGGGTTGTGCTGGTTTTCTTCTATTAGTGATGAAAAGTAGGCGGATCTAGAAGTTATTAGGGCTTTCCTGTATTTTCGAATACTATCCTTCCATGCTGTACGAAATACCTCTAATTTAGTTTTCTTAAAGTTGCGCTCCATTTTTCGGGCCGCTTTCTTTAGAGCCTGAGTGTGTTCATTATACCACGGTGTGGGGCTGCCATTTTTAATCTTCTTTAAACGTAGTGGAGCAACTTTGTCTAGCGTTACCGAGAAGGTGGAATTAAAATTTTCAGTGGTAATGTCAAGATCTTCAACGTTATTTCTCATGATTTGAGACAATTCGGGCAGATTATCGAGAAACGCATCTTTGGTAGTTGAAGTTATTGTTCTACCATATTTGTAACAATGAGTTTTATTTGCAGCCGTAGGCCAGTGAAGCAAACATAATACCAGATAATGATCCGAAATGTCTTCACTCTGCTGAAGGATTTTAACGTCGTCCACATTTATACCGTAAGACAGTATTAAATCTAAAGTATGATTACGAAGGTGAGTGGGTCCTGACACATGTTGACTAATGCCCATGGAGTTAAGAGTGTCTTTGAAAGCCATTCCTAAGGCATCTGTAACGTTATCTACGTGGATGTTAAAGTCACCAACGACAAGGAGTCTATCTGCGGCCAGTACTAGTTCTGATAAGAACCCACCAAATTCTTTAATAAAATCTGTGTGGTGCCCTGGAGGCCTATATACAATAGCTAGAATCAATTTAAAAAGTGTTTTATCTTTAGTATTAGGTGTTGAAACATGAAGAACCATGACTTCAAAAGAATTATATTTAGAGTTCGACTTCTGGGAAATGCTAAGAGAGTTATTGTAAAGTGCTGCGACACCTCCCCCTCTGCCTTTTAGACGAGGCTCGTGTTTATAATAATAATCTTGGGGGACAGATTCATTTAAAGCAATATAATCATCTGGTTTTAGCCATGTTTCTGTCAAACAGAGCATGTCTATTTTATGATCTGTTATCATATCGTTAACAAAAAGTGCTTTATTAGAGAGAGATCTAATATTTAGCAATCCGAGTCGTAACAGTTGATTATCTGTATTTTGTTCATGTTTAGTTTGTTTAACGTTTATTAAATTACTTTCAAGAGGTTTACGCATTATTTTATGTTTGCTAATCCGGGGGACAGACACAGTCTCTATTTTGTGATGTTTGGGAGAACGGATTACTACATGTTGTACATTTTGTGTATTCTGCGACGTGAGACGGCAAGCAGACAGTTGGTTAAGCCATACTGTCTGCTCCCTGACCTGGGCCCCAGCGAGTCAAGTTTTAGCATTAGCATTAAGACTTTTTGCCATATTTCTAGACAGGATGGAAGTCCCAGCCCAGGAGGGATGGAGACCATCTCGTTTCAACAGGTCAGGTCTGCCCTCAAAACTCTTCCAGTTATTTATAAAAACTATATCATTCTGCAGGCACCACTCAGACAACCAGCCATTTAGTGAATATAATCTGCTATAAATCTCATCACCACGATAAGCATTGAGGGGGCCAGAGAATATTACAGTGTCTGACATCATGCTTGCGAGCTCACACACCTCTTTAATGTTATCTTTTGTGATCTCCGATTGACGGAGTCGAACATCATTTGTGCCGACGTGAATGACAATCTTACTGAATTTACGATTAGCCTTAGCCAGCACATTTAAATTTGACTTGATGTCAGGCGCTCTGGCTCCCGGTAAACATTGGACTATGGTGGCTGGTGCCTCTATGTTAACGTTCCGAACAATAGAATCACCGATAACTAGGGCACTTTCAGCAGGTTTCTCAGTCGGTGCGTCACTGAGCGGGGCAAACCTGTTCGAGACTGTAATCGGAACGGTCGAGTGATGTTTTGTCCTGCGACTACGCCGTCTCACAGTCACGAAGTTTCCCAGCTGCGGAGGATTTTCAACCGGAACCGAGCTGTGTGCGCTAATGTTGCTCGCATCCAAAGTGTTTTCTATCGTCGTTAAACTCTTACTATCCTCAGATAAAGATTGGATGCGAGACTCTAATTCTAAGATCTTCTCTGTCAGCCTAACTATTTCCCTGCATTTATCGCATATAAAGCCCTCGCAGCTGACAGAGAAGGCTAAGCTAAACATATGACATGAGGTGCAAGTAACAATAATAGGAATAGAAGCCATAACTCACCGGATTTGAAGTGCAATTCCAACTTACCAAGGTTGCTCGATGGATCGTAGTATACTCGCTTAAAAAGAGAAACAGTTAGCACACAAGACAAACCAGAGGCAAGATGATATTCCACAGTGTGAACAGAAAGCAAGCTAACACGCTATTGCTATGCTAACGGCGTTAAGTTAACTATCACTTTTGGTTTAGACTCTTCCAAGTAAATAACAGGAACAGGGTTATTGAGATATCAGGATAAGTTAGCAACGACAATAATAATTAACGATAATAAAATACACTAATATTAGAGCGAAGTGGTAAGCGCACTGATACAAACAAGCTGCCGGCAGCGATGCAGGAAACAGGAAACAGGAACCAGACACCGTGGCATTTTGGCTGCTAGGTTAGCATTCAGCATGTGAAATTTCTACTGAGACACCTGCGTATATGGGCAGCAACCAAATATGATATCACATGCCATAGCGTTGTTTTTTATCCATACATCATGAAGCAGATGTGCTTGCGCTGTTATTGTTGTTTGTGCTATTTTAAAAATGTTTTGTACAAAATGGGATTGTGTAGATACTGTATTAGTCTCTTCACAAGCTCTTAGGTATAAAGCTTCAGTATTAAAGGAAGATTTGTCCTCACATTGCAAAGCTGACTCATTAATGTGACAGTAGGGCCGCTGGCAGGAGACAGCTTATAAAACATTAGTGAAAGTGCAGGACAGAATTAGGCCAGTGAGTGGGCCAGCATTGATCCAAATCACTTTACCCAGAAAATAGACACAAAGAAGACAATGAAAACGGGCCAGTTAAAAGAGAGTGAAATATGAAAATGACCTACACCTTTAAGCGTTCAGTAGATCCGTTAATCTGCGCTGTATCGACGTACCCCACACACTGTGGTGACAAATTACACCTGAAACCCAGTGGCCTGACTGACTGTGTTCAGCCAGGGTTGTAGCCAAGGGCCGGTTATAGGTGGGTCTACGGGGGGTCATTGCCCCTCACCCAGATTTTTGGGGGGAAATTTCCAGCTGGCAATTAAAATATATATATATATACAAATATTATTGCCCCCCAGTCGAGCCAGCCTAGTAACCGTTGCAGTTATATACAAAAACAAAAACAATGTTCTGATGTTAATTCACCTAGTACCCTTCAAACTGTATTGCTCTTAAATGCTGAGACGCATTCTCTACTGTACCCACACTCTCCGCTCTCTTCCCCTCAGTCAGGTTACCATGCGACCACGGCATTCGGTCAGGAGTTTATTGTTGCTCTGAAAAGCCACGGCTGACTCAGAGACTGAAAGCTTGTTTCCTCTCAGATTAACGAGAGCTGCGAAAGGCAGCAAACATCACAGAACGGTAAAACACCAACCACATCTCAAACCTTAATTAGTCCATTCTAAGATTATTTTGCTTAAAACTTTAAGCATTCGCATGAATATTTTGATGGCATGATAACAGCGTCTGAAGTCAGCTACAGTATGGAAGAACAATAGTGACACTGTGAACGATTTTGCTTATGTTCATCTAGTTAGCAAAAGATGTATATGGTTGTTGATTTTGGTTTGAAAAGGTAGCACTGGGTATCCATGCTTTGATCTGCAGGAAATTGTCACTGATTGTGTGCCCGTTGACAGATGAGATATGAGACAGGAAGTGACTTACAGGATGCTGGTCTTGAACAGCAGAGAAATTTTGTCCTCTTCATTTAGTTACACTCTGAATGACATCCCCCTTGACATTTCACAGAGAAAAATAATAGAGCATAGTGGCACTGATATTATAGGAAGTCGTATCAAATTGTTTTGAGTGATTTGTAGCGATGTTGGGAATGGATCGTTTTTCAGAATTTTTCTTTATTGCACAATATATAAAATACAATTACAGTATAATGTAGCCAGAGGTGGGTAGTATCGCGCTACATTTACTTCGTTACATTTACTTGAGTAACATTTTGGAAAATATGTACTTTTTAAGTAAAATTAAAAGTGTGTACTTTTACTCTTACTTGAGTAAATTTCTAATAGAAAATCTGTACTTTTACTTCGTTACATAACTTACATTGCGTGACGTTCCTTCATTCCTTCATTTTAAAATATGCTTTTTAAAATGCATTGTTTATTTCAAGGTTGTCGTCTCTTTTTACGGGCATTCCCGAGTGATTGATTCTTTTGAGTCGATTCTTTTGAAAGCATTAATTGAACAATGGGCAAAACCATTTGAATAGGCTAATGAATCAGTTCAAACGATTTGTTCAGTTCGCAGCACGATCTGAATCATCTGAAGCAGGATTACTCACTCCTCGTAGCGTGAAACTTAAGAACGTGCAGAACACAAAGAGCGTTGGATGAAGTGGATATTAATCTATATCTATACAATCAAAACTGCAAATGTGTCATATTGTTTGCCAGCAATGATAAATGCCCGCCATATGCGCGCACCCGCGCGACCTGTTCGTCAGACACAGCAACATGCGCGTTACCTGTCAGACACAGAGACGTGGGCTTGCAGAAATATACATTTGAAGAACAGAAGGAAGAAAACTTGTTGATGGGCGTGTGGTTCACTGTTTACTGTTTGTTTACAAGTAAGAGCGTTTCACAACACACACGTGACACAACACGAGAAAACATGAGCTTTGTTCAAAAATGTGTATTTCATTTAAGAGAGCACTGCAGATGTTCTAGATCATCTTAGGAAATGCTCTGAGTTTAGTTCATGCTTTAGTTTGACATGGTCTATTATTCTAAATAAGTTGTGTAAACTACATTGACATCAGGACTAGATGAAATTTACAGAAATGCTTGTCTCTTCTGTGTTTGTCTATTCTTTAGTCTCTCTAGTATATTGCAAAGATATCTGCTTATGATAATTAAAAATATTGATTAAAATGTAATATTAAAATATTGGCGTTAATATTAATTTTATGTAGTAGGCTATATAATCAGATACAAAGTAACTAAGTAACTAGCTACTTGAGTAGTTTTTAATTGCATACTTTTTTACTTTTACTCAAGTAATTTTTAAAATAGTGACTTTTACTTTTACTTGAGTAACAATTTCTCTAGTTACTTGTACTTTTACTTGAGTAAAGATTTTGGCTTCCCTTTCTGTCGGTCTCTCAACGTTGTGTCGAACCGACAGAATGGGGTTTGTCTTGAGAACCTATCATCTTCTGAGTATTTAGAAAAGGCCAATGAAAATTGGCGAATGAAATTTGCATGCCGGGCTCCTCCCCGGATGTCCGGGTATAAGAGGGAAGCCGGCGTGCTCATTCATTCACCTTTTGTTCTTCAGAGCCTACGCATCTGATGAGCTTCTCTACGATCTGGTGATCATTCTTTCTGCTGGAATCTACGACGTGGACAGCGGACGGTCCCTTCCTGCAGTGACTCTCCCCTGGGCGTCTCGGCAGTTCCGGAGGTGTTCGAGCAATTTCCTTTTCTAAAAGAGCAAATTTCTCCAGCGTGGCTTGTCCCGCTGTTCTCATGGGTGCAACACACTCTCGAGGAGGGGACGGACACAATGCCTGCTTCCAGTACGCTGGGGCAGACGTTGTGGATACGTCCTGCCCGCACTGCGGGCGGTGACGATTCAGACGTTGCGTCACAGGTGGCTGTGTTCCCACGGGACTCAGCCACCACCTCGTTTGCTCCCCGTTCCGTGGCGGCAGGACTACGGCCCTGCCGTCCGCTATGGCAAGCAGCGAGGGTGATATGAGGATTACTGTGAGCGATAATCCGCCAGCCACGGCTCACGGACCGTTCACACCTCGTTTCGCTTGTCTGACCGTTCCCCAAAAAAGACGGTCCGCCGTCTTATTCCTCAATCACGTATTCGGACACGATGCGTGATGATGAGATTCTCTTGGGACACTCGTCGAGGAGAGGGACGGACACAATGCCTGCTTCCAGTACGCTGGGGCAGACGTTGTGGATACGTCCTGCCCGCACTGCGGGCGGTGACGATTCAGACGTTGCGTCACAGGTGGCTGTGTTCCCACGGGACTCAGCCACCACCTCGTTTGCTCCCCGTTCCGTGGCGGCAGGACTACGGCCCTGCCGTCCGCTATGGCAAGCAGCGAGGGTGAGATGAGGATTACTGTGAGCGATAATCCGCCAGCCACGGCTCACGGACCGTTCACACCTCGTTTCGCTGTCTGACCGTTCCCCAAAAAAGACGGTCCGCCGTCTTATTCCTCAATCACGTATTCGGACACGATGCGTGATGATGAGATGTCTCTTGCAGCATCGGGGGTGACGTACTGCATCCGGACTCCGACGATTCTCGTCAGCAGAGAAGCGGATCGAATGTCGGCCATGCTTTCCCGGGCCGCCGTGAGTGTTGGGTTGCAGTGCCCGCACTGCCTCTCCCGGCGTTCGCTGCTGGCTACATGGCGCCTCGGGTTTGAGCGCGGCTCCAAGCCGCGCCCGCCCCCAGTGCTGTGTTTACCGGAAGTGCATGAGGAACTTTGTAAGACCTGGAACGCCCCTTCCGGCACGTTTCACGTCAAACAAAGTTCTGTCACCCTCTCTTCCCTCGAGGTTGAGACAGCTGGAGGATGCGTCGGTGTCCCCCAGGTGGAGTTTGCCGCCGCGGTGGCTCGACCTAGACTCCCGTCCAAAGCATGTGGGGTCTCGGCATCTCTGGTGTCGAGAGCTTACATTGCGGCGGACCAAGCTGCCTCCTCTCTCCACGCTATGGCTCCTGCCAGGCCAGGGCGTTGAGAGAGCTCCACAAGGGTAAGACCGACACAGCGCTTATGCAGGAACTCCGAGCCGTCACCGACCTCGCTCTACGGGCGACCAAGGTGACCGTGGGGGCCCTGGGTCGGATGATGTCCACACTTGTGGTCCATGAGGAACTCCTCTGGTCGATACTTGCGCAGATGAGTAACGCTGAGAAGGTCCGCTTTCTCGACATACCCGTCTCGCAAGGGGGGGCTGGTTGGTGTTACTGTGGAGGGTTCTCGACAGTAAAAAGCAGTCCTCCGTGCCGCAACTCGGCCGCCTCGGCCGTCGAGTCCCGTGCACTATCTGCTTCCCAGCAGCCCTGGTCCTATTCAACGCCCTCCAGTGACCTGGAGGAGACAGCGAAGAGGAGACCATCGCCCCATCAGCAGCCGTGGGCAGCGGCTGTCATGGGATCACCTCAGGGGGATCGAGGCTTCCATTGGGCCCGACCCCAGCCACAGCGCTGGTAGGTCGGATAGGGACGGTTCCTGCCCCGTCCCTCCATCTGCTGGCCCCCTCTGGGGGGCTGGCGCCCACTTACTCTCAAAAAGGAGAGTTTCCTCTCTCTCTGGGTTACATCAGCCGCTCTCACCCTCTGCACGACGGTGAACGGCAAACTCGACGTTGCGTCATGGCAAAGCGCAATGTCGAGTATAAACACCAGCCCTCAGCACTCTCAGTCAGACAGTGCGTTGAGCTGCGCAGTCGCCAGGCAGGAAATATGGCAGAGCCGATCTCCTCCCCGGGGGGCCTCCCCCGGCAAGGAATCCGTACTGCTAGCCATCGAACCACCCTCCGCGGGGGCAATGAAGCAGATCAACCTCTAGTCCCCCTGTCACAGTTATGGGAGCCCCCAGACTGTCAGGCTGGCTGAGGAAGACGATCCGTCTCGGCTACGCGATTCAGTTCGCTACACGTCCGCCCAAGTTCCGGGACGTCCTTTTACCTCAGGCAGAGGCAGGGATGCTTCTGGTGAAGGGAGCGATCGAGCCCGTCCCACCGGCCGAGGTGTTCAGCGGGTTTTACAGCCCTTACTTCATTGTCCCTAAGAAAGGCGGAGGGTTGCGCCCTATCTTAGATCTGCTTGTTCTGAACAGGCACCTACACTAGCTGCCTTTCAGGATGGTCACGCAGAAGCGCATCCTGGCATCCGTCAGGCGTCAGGACTGGTTCGTGGCAATCGACCTAGGATGCGTACTTCATGTCTCGATCCTCCCTCGACATCGGCCGTTCCGACGGTTCGCGCTCGAGGGTCGGGCATATCAGTACAGGGTCCTCCCCTTCGGTCTGTCCCTGTCTCCACGAGTCTTTACGAAGGTCGTGGAAGCCGCCCTCCTTCCCCGTTGGGAAGGAGGTGTACGGGTACTAACTATCTCGACGACTGGCTCAAGTTTGGGCACACTCTCGAGATCTGTGGTGTACACACAGGAACCTGGTGCTCCGGCACCTAGATCGGTGGGGCCACAGGTCAACTGAGATAAGAGCAAGCTCTCCCCGGGGCAGAGCATCCTCTTTCTCGGTATGGAACTCGACTCTGTCCTCACGAGCGGCCCCACTCACCCCCAGGGGGGGCGCGAGGACTAGCGCGCCCGGTCAGTGTTGAACTGCCTGAGATCAGACAGTCAGCGGTCCCCCTGTAACAAGAGGCTCCTGGGATTCATGGCATCCTCGGCGGGGGTGGCCCCCCCTCAGGTCGATGCATATACGACCGCTCCAACACTGGCGGCAGAGTCAAGTTCCTTGGAGAGCGTGGCACACCGGCAGCAGGCGTTGGTCACACGCTTTTCTGCCGACACACCCTAAGGGGTGCCGTGTGCAACGGGCAAGCAGTGTCGGGGCGGTGGACGGGCCCCCGCCTGCGTTGGCATTCAACTGCCTAGAGTTGTGTATTGTGCTACTTGCATTGAGGGACTTCCTCTCGTGCAGGGAAGCACGTGCTGGTCCGGTCGGACAGCACAGCTGCTGTGGCGTATTCTTCACTCACAGCAGCTAACATGACTCGCCCGACGCCTCCTCCTCTGGAGTCAGCAGGTGATCAGCTCCCTGCGAGCCACACACATCCCAGGCGTCCTGAACCAGACAGCCGATGTGCTCTCTCGTCAGTTGACGCCTTGCGGAGAGTGGCGACTCCCTCCCCGCGCAGCCGGCTCATTTGGGGGCAGTTTGGCCAGGCACAGGTGGTCCTGTTGCCTCCCGACTCCCCCATTGTCCGCTTTGGTACTCCCTGTCCGAGGACCCTCGGCACGGATGCCCTTGCGCACAGCTGGCCGCGGGACAAGCGGAAGTACGCTTCCCCCCAGTGAGCCTCATTGCACAGGGCCTGTGCAAGGCCAGGGAAGAGGAGCATCAAGTGGTACTAGTTACGCCCCTTCGGCCTAACCAGGACTTGGTTCTCGGAGCTGAGGCTCTGACAACAACTCCCCCCTGGCCGCTCCCCCTGGCGGACAGCTTCCCCAGGGGAAGGGGCACGTTACGGCATCCCAGGCAAAACCTGGTCTCCATGTCTGGACGGGACGAGGAGATCCTGAGTGACCCCCCCGTCCGGTTGGGACGTCACTCAGGCTAGGGCTTCGGCCACTAGGCGGCTATACGCCCATAGGTGGCGCCTCTTCTCGTCCTGGTGCTCTTCTCGGCGAGAAGACCCGCGGAGTTGCTCGGTCGGGTACGGGCTGTCCCGTCCTCAAAAGAGACGGGGGAGTAAACCTCTCCCCCTCCACACTGGGAATGTATGTAGCCGCTACGGCCGCTCATCATGACCCGAGTGCTGGGTAGCCTCTGGGACAGCACGACCTGGTCATTAGGTTCCTAAGGGGCGCGAGAGGGTGTCCAACTTATCCGCGCTCCATACCCTCTTGCGACCTAGGTGGCGGGCCTCAAGAGGCCCCGCTCCCTTCGAACCTCTCGGGGTTACCGCTCTTTCTCAGTCTTGATAAAGACGGTGTTCCGCATTGCGCTCACCTCCAAGAGGGTAGGGGATCTACAAGCACCCTCCGTGTCCACAGATTGCCTAGAACTCGGGGCCGGGATTCTCACGTTATCTTGAGACCCCGCCCCGGCTACGTGCCCAAGGTTCCCACCACTCTCCCGAGAGACCAGGTGGTGAACCTGCAAGCGCTCCCCACCGGGGAGGAAGACCCAACCTCTCCGTGCTATGTCCAGTACGCGTACGGTGCCTCTGCTTGGACCGCACGCAGAGCCCAGAAGCTCTGAGCATCTCTTTGTCTGTTTCGGAGGTCAACAGGAGGGCTGTGTCCAAACAGAGGCTGGCGCACTGGATCGTGGATGCCCTCGTTAGGGCATACCAATCTTTTTTCCTGCCCGTTGGGGGTGAGGCACACCCCTCGTGGCTGGCTCAGGGCGCCTCTCTGGCAGACATCTGCGGTGCTGCGGGTTGGGCTATGCCTAACAAATCCGTGAGGTTCTAATACCTACGCGCGGGACCGGTGTCAGCCCGCATCCTGGCAAGGTGTGGGACCGGCAGCCGGTAGGGCATACGCCTGCGGAAGCCCTTCCCCCTCCGGGGGGGGGGCAGTGGCGGTCCCGCCTCACTTCTTTCCCCTCGGGTAAAGAACAGGCATTCCATCCATCACTAAGCACCCTTCCAGGGGACAGGCTGGGCAGAGCAGCCCTGCCCCTTTAGGCCGGGGAACAGTTGAGTTATCTCCCACATAGCTCTAACCGGACCTAGTGCTCCAGACGTGGTAACACACCCTCCGTGGGCTGTTCCGTCTGATGTATCCTAATGAATGGTTCCCACCTTGGCAACCCATGACCTCCCCAGGTGGACTCCCACCTTGTGGTTAACTCCTGCAGTCCGCACATTCCTCCCATGAGTTCTCCCCTGATGGTGAGACCATGTGGTGTCTCCACTAATTCCTCCCTACGGTAGGTAGTGGCCTCTGCAGCGTTTTTCCCCCAGGGGGAATAATGCTTACCCAGTGGCCCGTACGGTGCCGGGCGGCTTCTCGCCATTTAGAGAATTAGGCCTCCGCCCGTGACGGCCGGCGTTAGGGGGCTTCCCAACTTTTTGTGGAAAGCTCTGGGTCCCCCTTCCTCTCCACTGGAAGGTCATAATTTCGCGCTAGCGTGTTCGTCTGACTCGCCCAGGCCAGTCAACGTCGCTCCGCAGAGATTGTGACGCGGCTCAGTGCTGTGGCGTTTTCCATAGGAACCCCATTCTGTCGGTTCGACACAACGTCGAGAGACCGACAGAAAGGGAACGTCTTGGTTACGGATGTAACCTCGGTTCCCTGATGGAGGGAACGAGACGTTGTGTCCCTCATGCCACAACACTGGCCGCCCACCCCAGCGGTCGGGGGAGGATGCTTTAGGCTCCTCAGACCAAAGGTGAATGAATGAGCACGCCGGCTTCCCTCTTATACCCGGACATCCGGGGAGGAGCCCGGCATGCAAATTTCATTCGCCAATTTTCATTGGCCTTTTCTAAATACTCAGAAGATGATAGGTTTTCAAGACAAACCCCATTCTGTCGGTTCGACACAACGTCTCGTTCCCTCCATCAGGGAACCGAGGTTACATCCGTAACCAAGACGTACTCTACCCACCTCTGAATGTAGCAAGATTTTTCTTAACAGTTGTATTACTTGAACACAATGGGTAAATGGCTCCCAAGAGTGCAGCTATGCAGCAGTTGCGAATACTGTAGGTGTCAAGTATTGGCTTACTTTAAAAAACATTTTCAAAGTTCTTTGGATATGCAAATTCCGAATGGAAAAATTCAAATTGCTCCGTTTGAACACCAGTGTGGCTTGTGACATCACTGAACCCGAGTCATGCAAGAGTCTAGACAGAATTACGTGTTATGTTACATGTCAGTTTATTGTAAAATGGATTCTATTGTTCTTCGTTTCAAACAACATGTTGCTCCGTGTTGTGGAAAAGACCTTACAGAATGTGAACAAAGAGCCCATATAATGGATCAATGGCTTCCCCAAGTGAATAGAGCCTTTGTTTCACTCAAATAAGTAGGGAACAGTACTTTTTCTCTAGGTGCTTAATCCACTAGGAGGGTTCAGGTCCAGTCCACTAAGCTGCATTTGATGGTTCTGGTCATAAGGTCCATGGGTACAGATGTATATATTGCGTAGGATTTTTTTCTTTTATAAAGAAGACTTTTACCGAAATGCCCATAATGGGAAACTCCAGTGGGAGTGCGTGACCATAACTACATTTCTTAGTTCACAGTGTGTAATGGACACACCCCTACATGGTCTATCTAATGTCACCTTCTAGATTCTATTGTACATTTCCTGTCATTTGGAGTAGTTCACAAGTACTGTATGTTAAAAGAGCAAGCAAGATTGTATGCTGTTTTGGAGCACCTGGAAGTCAAGAGAAACCTTCTTTTGGAGCTTTTAGAAACATCATTGGGGATTTTGTTCCTATATTAGAACTTTTCAGGCAACTTCTAGTTACAAACTGTTACTGTAACATAACTAGGAATGCCGTCTTGATACATTAGAGTAAACTGACGACATGGACTTCATCCATAATGAAGCCACAGATTACATCAATGGCAACCTCAAACTCAGTAAGTGCCCATCGCTAAATTATCTGAGCTCTTGCTACTTTTAATAATATCTGGTTCTTTATTTACAGTGCATTGTTATTAATTAGTTCTGTCAACGTTATTGCATGCGATACATTTTTTTCAGATTAACGTGTCAAAATATTTAACACAATTAACACGGCATCCGTTTATTTGGTCATCCTTTGTCTAGCGTTACATTATATAATCACTAGCGGTGTAACGGCTCTCAGTAAAAAATTGAACCGCACGGTTCTCCACCAACGGTTCGGCGTTGGACCGTGGCTCATCTTAAATCTGACGACGCATTTATAATGTGGTTCGTTAAAAATTATAATGCGTAAAACAGACAAAGTTCAGCTAATGTATGTTTGTCGATGGATACACATTTAATACCTACAACAAATCAAATAACGTAGACAAATTTCAATAGGATTGACGTATGCTGTACAGTCATTTATGCTTTCATCACCCGGGTGTTGTGAGCGCGCAAGTGCAGGTGAGACCTGAACAGCACATGTTGCTGTTTAAACTACACTCATTCAAGCCTTGCCAATTTAAACATTTAAGTGCAAGATGATGCACAAGAAAACTCGCTTCAAGCGCGCACAAGGAAAGTCTCAGACATGGGGCAAATATTGAGTTGTCTTTCAAGCGCTTAAACGGACAAATTCACACACGAAGTAGGTCAACATTCCCCTCTTGTCGAGTATCTTAACAAACATAGTAGGTTATGTCTTAAGTGAACGGACGAAACAGATGAAAAAATGACAAGCTATAGCACATAATCTAAATAAACAGAACAAATTAAGCATTGCATTAGGTTTTTAGGCTTAGTGCGTTCAGATACAGATATAATCAAATTCAATAATCAAAATGCAAAATAATATTTTGAGATAACTGAATGCATATTCTTCACTGTGATACATATAAAAATGACACAACTTAACTGACTGTTTTCCAGGAGACTCGTAAAATCGGGTATTTTGACATACTTCTGTATGTATTTGTCCCTTCAAGCACAAGAAGACACGGAAAGCAAGGAAGAGAGAGGTCTGAGACACGACCTGATCGAGCAAGTCACAAATCCGTGGGCCTACATACATTGAATTTGCCATGTTGCGCCGCCATGTTTTGTACAGTAGCCCCAAACGGACAAATGGCTCTACAAAGCGCGTTTCCTCTCCCTCTACCCTGCGGTACATAGTCCGGTTGTCCCTGACTTTACAAAGGGGGGAAAAACGTCTACTTACTTACTCCTAACTGCTATCTTGCTGTCAGATCAAACGCCTTTAACAGACGATCTTTCTCTCCAACGTCTCTCTGCTGGAAAGTATCTCCATAGATATCTCAGTATCTCTGCTAAAAGCCTTAGTAACGTTTCCGCGGGTCCTAACGCATCTCTTCTGGAAAGTCTTTATAATATTACCGCAGGTCCTAGCTCCTGTCTGACTTTTATCCTTCTTTTTATCCTTAAAATCCACAGACCCTTTATTTTATTAAATAAATAAGACATTGGTCTGTCTAAAGTATTTCTAACGCCCGCATGATCTCTTCCCTGCTTCAACATGAGAAAATGCGTTGTCTCAGCCGACGACATCCTTGTACTGTGGTGGCCACCATTGTGTTTCGAAAGGGAGGGCTGAGCGGACGTGTGCAGAGGACTGAGAGATTAGTTGCAATTCTAAAAATTGTGTGTTAGAAGTCTGGAATGGTGAGAAAACATTGTGCTTTGTACGATTTTTGTCTTTAAACCAACCTTTTAGGTCTTTAGCCCGTAAAGTTTAAATCCTGTCTGGCTAGCGCGTGGAGAGTAGGCGGTGTTTTGTGGCTGCTCGAACACCTTCAACCACATGAGCGTCTACACCACAAACATAATCCGGTCGAACCCCTCTTCTGGAAGTGGTAGAAAGTTGACAAGCTCAAAACGTTTCACACCCCGTTTACACATGTATTTGTGATCCGATCGGACCCCTAGATCCGCCAGTGTGTCAAACAAATGTCTTTGAATTAAATAAGGTTTTATATTAATATAATTAATTGTCTATATGAAATTCTCACAATACACAGTAAAAATGCTCACTACTATTTCAAAAGATGTCCCTGTTCTTCTCATGTTATCCCTCTTAACTATTTCTCATATTTCTTGTGGTTAACAGTACGACTTTGTTTGTAATCCTTGGAAAACTACACAAAATTTAAACAATAAATTGAAGCTTAAGGTCAAAGCTATCCTTTGGTGTGTCCTGCTCCTAAACTTTGTGGCTTCTCTGACTTCATCATAATTCTGAAACATGTTGTCCTCTCGCTGATCTCCTCTGTCATCTGATTTTGACTGGGAGCTGAGGAAATACATATAGCCTAGTAGTATTAATGATTTGAAAATCACACTCGTAGCATAACAATGGGAGGTAAGTGAGAACGTTAACATATATTAAAAAACATCCAAATTTAAGTTACAGGCCTATTTGAACCTCATAATTAAAATAATAAATGTGGGGGGAAATGACAAAAAAGGTCCACCCCTTCCACAAGGTTGGCTACGGTCCTGTATAAACAAACATGTCTTACCGGGAACTGTGTTATTGATATCTGGTCAAATTGTTGTTTAAAGGTAAAGCTATTGAAGTGCTGAAAATTGTTGATAAACTCGGTGTAAAGATGATGTTATTCAGTGTTAACCATCCTTACGAGCTAGATGCTAATAGCAATAGCATCCAAGCTGTCCATGTATTTTCAAACGTATAGTTTAAAGTGCTTTTCCATTTTACTAGACAGGGGGGCAGCTGAGAGTCTCACAATGCTGACGAACATCGTTTATTGTAATCGGGCGAACTTTATGTACGCAGCGAGTACAAATATTCATCTTCTCCTCTGTCATGTTCACAGCTCTAGGTAGAGATGAATGGCTTCCGGTGGGGCAGCGGATGTTTTCTTGCACCCTGAGCGTAAACGCGGACGTGACCGTGCATATAGTCCATTTTTTAATCGATTGACAGCACTATTAATTATAGATTTGGAAGTGGTTTGGCTTCAGTTGCAGGTAATTGGAAAAAGGAAATTGATGCGCTTGACTCTTAAGGGCAATTTATTTGCCACTGTCACTGCTTAAAGCTTCTCCGACAGCGTACACAACAAGCTGCTTCTTCTTCGGCTCCTGTCTTGATTAGACAAGCAACATGCTCGTGGATACTTATGACTAATTGTAAATGTGGACAACAACGCACAAATATAAACAAAAACTATGCGCTGCCAATGGCATAGAGGCTACAGCATAGGTCCGAAACAGAACCATAAATCTCCCTTTAGCATCCCCACACACTGGCTGGTATTGTCATGGAACATTGTGACAGCAGTATAAGAAGGTCATGCCCATAGCTTTATTCCTGTAACACAATGTGAAATAACAGTAGGCCTATGAGGACAGCAAGCAAGGACACTGGTAAATTACATTTACCCTGGCAGAGAGAAAGTAAGAGAGGAATTTACAATGTTGGACATGGGGGCATGTTAGCAGTTATTTGTTCCTTTGTCCGAGCTGGGTTCATTCATCGCTGCTGTGCTCTTAATAGGTTTACATGAATCACTGCCATGCTTAGTAAGAGCACACTTAAGCTTTCTAAGGTCAGCAGCCTACAGTAACCTTAACTTTTTATATTCGGGTCACTAGTTCTGATGTATTCAAATCAGAGGTGTGAAGTACTTGAGCATTTTTACTCTCAAGCACATATGTACTTTAAAGGAGTGTTTTTACTTCCTTTTACTAGGCTACATTATAAAGCATCATCATTTTTACTCCACTACATTTAATAACTACATGTCAATTTTCTTACCTTTAGAACTTCAGTATATTAAAAATCTAGTACTTAAAATCTACGTAAACATTTATTTATCAAGTGTTGTACTCAAGGATTAAAAGGTTAAAAACAACATTTCTTTAAGAAATGTAGTGGAGTAAAAAGTATGATGTGCTGTATAATGTAGGGAAGTATTTTTTGTCCAAAGTAAAAACTCTGATAAAGTACAGATATTTTAAAATGTTATTGAAAGTAAAAATGCTTAAGTACTATCCACCTCTGGCAATAAAAGATAAAAATATATGCAATTCTACGTTGATCAAGAAAAACAGTGCTAGTATCGGATCAGGATCGGCCGGTACTCAGAATTCAGGTATCGGAATCGGATCGGCAAAGGAAAAAGTGGTATCGGTGCATCCCTACCTAAGACTAAAAATACCTGAGTACTACTTGAGTCTTACTTGAGAGTAAAAATACCCAAGAACTGAAAGTAAAAATTCTGGAATACTGCTCGAGAATAAAAATATTCAAGTACTGCTTAAGTGTAAAAATATGTGAGTACTGTTTGAGAGTAAAAATATTTGAGCACTGCTTGAGAGTAAAAATGCTCAAGTACTTCTGATTCAAATATGTTGTTGTCAATCATAAATTAGAACTGGCAGTGGTCATGACAAGCTCAACTTTTATTGTCTGGGTTTATTTAACTTTCAGGATGCACAGGTTTTAATCAGTCCGCTGGAAACAAAGTCTACTACATTGTGCACTCTTAATGAACAAGTTACTGGGTTTGCAAATGTTTGTGAGGTTTATTCTGTAAAATCACTGAAACATTCACAGTTGTGTCTGTTAATAGCATGTAAACTACTAAACAGACTCCTAGTAATTATCCTCAACCCATCGATTCTAAACAACTTCATGTTCAACTGGATTCTGCAACACTAACACCTAGACCTTTTTACATCTAAAGATAACTTACATTTCTGTGATAATGCTAATGCCAGGCAATATGTGTGCTGATGAAATTCTGTTTGATAGTAAAAATGTTTGAAATGTTGTCTGAACCAGCTGCTTGGTCGAGATACATCTTGTCAAAGGAAAGATTAGACTGCTGTTCATCTCAATGCATGTACATGCTGCAATTACGCTTGGTCTTTTCTCGATTGCATAGCAATCCTATCAGTAAAAATTTCATTTGGCCAAGTGTAAATACCCCGTGGTTGTTCGCTTTGCATGTTGGTCAGACAGTTTCTTTCTGTCTAAGTGGGTTTCTTGCTGAGAATAAAATGCAAAGAGGATTTAACTTTGTTAAGAGATAAAGTTTGATTAGGCAAATATACTAACTACATAGAGACTATTATTAGAAAGTAGGGCTAAAAAAGGGTTGCTGCGAGCTTGTATCTAGTTTATATGCTTGTTATACAGTATGTTGAAAGTCAAAAAATAAAACGGTCAGCAGAGAAAGACATTGAGTTAAAATGTGATATTAAAAGGGAAATGGTGTCACTGTCCTGCCTTATGAATTTCTAGTCGTGTGGCAGGATCGGGACAGAGCCCTTAGGTTATATGTGAGAAGGCCATGAGATGTTTGTTTTTGACATCTCATGTGTTTTCTCGTGTCTTGTCATTGGCCCCGCCCCTCTCGTTTCTTGTATTGCTTCCCTGCCGTGTCTAATGTTTCCCACCTGCCCTGCGTAATTATCCCTCGTTTGTCTCTCCTTTATAATTCCCTCTTGTTTCATTGTCTTGTTGCTCGTGGACTACGTTGTGTATGTGTGTGTTTGGTGAATGTCCCCCGTAAGTGCTACTCTGTTAGTTCTCGTCTTGTTCCTGCCTTGTCTTTGGGATTATTATTTAACGTTTTGGACTTCCCTGCCTTTTACTTTGACGTTTGGTCGTGTTTTGTTTTGTTATTTCATTCTGCTGTTTTTGGCCCCCTTGTGGGAAGTTTTTGTTCTAGTTTTGAATTTTAGTTCGTTCTTGGTTTGACACCCCCTCGTGGGTTTTTGTTTTGTATTTTTATTATTAAAGTCTTGTTGTTTTGTTAACCCCTTCACGCCTGCCTGCATCTGGGTTCTTTCCACCGCCGATCGTGACAAATAGAGTTTTATTTAAGGGACGGAGAAACAAAGATGGATATGAACAATGACCTCACAGCTTCTTGTGGCTGGTCTGTGACTCTCTCTCTCTCTCTTTACATCTACATTTAGACTTTTCTACTGAAAGAAAGTGAGAAAGGGAGAAGAAGCAGAGACAGATTTATGTCACGCCCTTCTCAGAATTTTAACCCTGGTATGCTATCTTTTGTATTACAAAACCTTTTTGTGGTGATTCTTACTTATTTCTTAACTCATAATTGTGGAGACAGTTGTTTTTAAAATACAAAACAGTCGAAATTCAAACCTGTATGACTTTCTTCTGCAGAACACAAAAGAAGATATTTTGAAAAATGTTGTTAACAGAAAACCGTTGGTCCCCTTTGATTTACATTGGTTTTGTGTCCATACTAGGGGTGTAACGATACACTCAGCTCACGATTCGGTACATATCTCGATGCTGGGTTCACGATACGATACACATCTCGATATTTGGAACAACATTCAAATTCAAATAACATTATTTTCAAAATATTAACAATTTCAGTAACTTATTTTGTTGCACATACAACTTAATAAAGAATTTTAACATTTTAAGGCTTAACTGAAATTAGAATTAAGATCAGTGTCGATTTTGACAACAAATTTTGATTTAGTTTTAGTCATAGTCTTTTGACTAAAATGCAATTTAGTTTTAGTCATCCCAATTTATCATAGTTTTAGTCTATTTTTAGTAGACGAAATCTACATTATATTAGTCTACTAAAATCTATCTGGATTAACTCATTTCATTGGTGTAATTAAATGTTCCATACAAAGATTGAACTGTTTCGACATAATTTACTTTACCTTGGAATTAAATTAAACCAGGTCATTACCTTTATTTTTCAGAAAAGTTGAGTAACTACTGGATATGCATTGTTGTAACAGAGAATATTAGACCATGAACGACTTGTAGCAGTTCATTCAGTCTCATTTTGACTCAATTGACTCGTTTGTTCAGTGAAGGGCGTGTTCATTCAATACATTCAACCAATGACAGAGCTCACACTCAAGCGCTACTGGCTCGTGTCTCTTTGAAGCTGCGCTGTCTTTGCTTGAGACAGTAATGACTGAGAAAAATCTTTCAAAAAGACATATTACATAAACTGTATTACATTTCTTCAATCATGGAAATTACATACTTATTTTTTAGCATGTCATTCGATCATTTAATATACAGTACGACTCACTTCATCGCTTCTCTGATCGGAACAGCGCTGGTTTCTTTTGGCTTACTTTATGTTGCATATCACGTTAGCGGATAAATTAACATTGGCATTTAAAAACGTTTGTGCTGCCTTTGTAATGAGTTTCGGGGTGATTCGCCTGCAGTCACGCTTCAAGTTTGCTGTGTTTGAACGGCGATTGTGAAGGAAAATATGATGCTTTGTAAACCACTTGGAGACACAGATTGTGTCTTGTGCTTCTCTTTCTACCGCATATGTGAGATAAACACACGTGACGCACTGGCACAGAGTATTTAGCGTCTTGACCGCTGAATGAATAGAATTAAACGTATCGTAAAGTATCCCCATCTCTCTACGATGCGCATCGTGACATTTTTGCATCGCGAAATATCGTAATATGAAGTATCATTACACCCCTAGTCCATACAATAGAAGTCAATGGGACCCAACGGTTTTAGGATTTGATTCAATGCACAAATAGGGCACATGTAAGTATAATACTTTAGGAGTTCAGGAGTTCAAGTCACCAACGTTTAGTATGAGCAAGAGTAATAGTTACGCTTACCTTAGCAAATACTAATAGGTTTTAAAGGTTGGTATAGGGTCTTAGGCCTTTTACTGTAGCAAAACGTCTCGGTTACGTTTGTAACCTCGGTTCCCTGATGGAGGGAACGAGACGTTGTGTCGAACCGACAGATGGGGTTCGTCCCTGAGAACCAATCGTTTCCGACTACTTAGAAAAGGCCAATGAAAATTGGCAAATGAAATTTGCATGCCGGACTCCGCCCCGGACATCCGGGTATAAAAGGGAGACGGCGTGCATCATTCATTCACCTTAGTTCTGAGGAGCCTGAGACCTCTCACGACTGCTGCAGAGGAAGCACGTGTTGTGGCAAGAGGACACAACGTCTCGTTCCCTCCATCAGGGAACCGAGGTTACAAACGTAACCGAGACGTTCCCTTTCTGTCGGTCTCTCGACGTTGTGTCGAACCGACAGATGGGGTTCCAATGGAAAACGCCATAACACTGTGCCCTGTCACAATCTCAACGAAGCGACGGTGACTGGCCTGGGCGTGTCAGCCGTGAACGCTACCGTGAAAATGTAACCTACCAGTGGGTAGGTAGGGGGTCCCAGAGCTTTCTTGAAAGGTGGGAAGGCCCCTACCTTCGGCCTCACAGGTGGCGGCCTTGTTTCTCTAACAGCGAGAAGCCGCCCGGAACCGTAAGGCACTGGATAAGCGCTACTCCCTAAGTGGGGGATGCGCTACAGAGACCACTTCCTACCGCAGGGAGGAGAATAGTGGAGATACCAACATGGTCTCACCGATGGGGAAGAACTCATGGGAAGAAGTGCGGCTGAAGAGAAAACCGCGAGGTGGAGGTCCACCCGGGGAGGTCATGGGTTACCAAGGTGGGAACCAGCATGAGGATACATCAGACGGAACCGCCCTACTGGGGAGTTGCAACGTCTGGTAGCACTAGGTCCGGTTAGAGCTATGCTGCGAATAACTCAGGTGAAACCCGGCCTAAGGGGCAGGGCTGCTCTGCCCAGCCCGCCCCAGGGGGTGCTTGCTTAGTGATGGATAGAGTGCCTGTTATTCGCCCAGTGGGGAAAGAATGGAGGCTAAATCGGTATACTGACCCACTCGAGAGAGAGGGGGAAAAGAACCGAACAGGCGTACACCCTACCAGTTGCCGGTCCTACATGTGGCCATGCAGGACGCGGGCTGACACCGGCTCTACGCGGAGGTTGTAAAACCTCGCGAAGGTGTTGGGTGTAGCCCAACCCGCAGCTCTGCAAATGTCTGCGAGAGAGGCCCCCCGTGCCAAGGCCCAAGAGGAGGCAACATCCCGGGTGGAGTGGGCCCTCACTCCTAGGGGGCACGGGCGATTTAGGGATTGGTAAACTGCCTTGACAGCGTCCACAATCCAGTGGGCCAACCTCTGCTTGGAGACAGCTCTCCCCTGTTGCTGACCTCCGAAACAGACAAAGAGCTGATCCGAGCTCCTGAAACTCTGTGTGCGGTCTAAGTAGAGGCGCAGCGCACGTACTGGATACAACACGGATGGGGTTGGGTCTTCCTCCCCAGTGGGGAGCGCCTGTAAGTTCACCACCTGGTCCCGAAAAGGAGCGGTGGGAACCTTGGGCACGTAGCCGGGCCGAGGTCTCAGGATAACGTGAGAATCCCTGGGTCCGAATTCTAGGCAGTCAGGGGACACGGAGAAAGCCTGTAGATCCCCTACCCTCTTGATGGAGGCGAGCGCCAAAAGGAGAACCGTCTTTATTGTAAGATGAGGAAGAGAGGCATCCCCTAGGGGCTCGAAGGGGGGCCTGGTGAGACCTGACAGGGCTACATCCAGGTCCCAAGAGGGTATGGAGTGCGGACGAGGCGGGTTACGCCTTCTCGCACCCCTTAGGAATCTAATGACCAGGTCATGCTGCCCTAGACACTTTCCAGCAACTGAGTTGTGATGAGCAGCAATGGCGGCTACATACACTTTCAGTGTGGAGGGGGAGAGGTTAGTCTCGAGTCTCTCTTGTAGGAAGGACAGCACGGACCCGATCGCACAACTCCGTGGGTCTTCTCCTCAAGAAGCACACCAGGTCGAGAAGAGGCGCCACTTGTAGGCGTACAGTCGCCTAGTGGCATGTGCCCTAGCCTGAGAAATGGTAGCTACCACCGCCGGGGGCAGACCACTCAGGATCTCCTCGTCCCGTCCAGGGGCCAGACATGGAGGTTCCAGAGGTCTGGCCTGGGATGCCATAACGTGCCCTTCCCCTGGGAAAGCAGGTCCTTCGTCAGGGGAATCGGCCAGGGGGGAGCTGTCATCAAGAGCATTAGCTCCGAGAACCAAGTCCGGTTGGGCCAGTGTGGCGCAACGAGTAACACTTCATGTTCCTCTTCCCTGACCTTGCACAGGGTCTGTGCAATGAGGCTCACTGGGGGGAAGGCGTACTTCCGCTTGTCCTGCGGCCAGCTGTGCGCTAGGGCATCCGTGCCGAGGGGTCCCTCGGTCAGAGAGTACCAAAGCAGGCAATGGGTGGTTTCGAGGGAGGCAAACAGGTCCACCTGGGCCTGCCCGAACTGCACCCAAATGAGTTGGACTGCGCGGGGGTGGAGTCGCCACTCTCCGCGAGGCGTAGACTGACGAGAGAGCGCGTCGGCTGTCTGGTTCAGGTCGCCTGGGATATACGTGGCACGCAGGGAGCGGATCACCTGCTGACTCCACCGGAGGAGGCGTCGGGCAAGTCGTGTTAACTGCAGTGAGCGAACGCCACCCTGACGATTGATATACGCTACTGCAGTAGTGCTGTCCGACCGGACCAGCACGTGCTTGCCCTGCACGAGAGGCTGCAGCCTCTTCAGTGCGAGTAGCACAGCCCACAACTCTAGGCAATTGATATGCCAGCGCAGGCGGGGGCCCGTCCAAAGCCCCGACACTGCGTGCCCGTTGCACACTGCACCCCAACCCTGCAGGGAGGCGTCTGTTGTCACCACGACATGCCTCGTAACCTGCCCTAGGGGTACCCCTGCCCGACGGAAGGCCATGGAAGACCACGGGGTTAGGGTGCGTCGGCAGCAAGGCGTAATCACCATCTGCCTGCTGCCGGTGTGCCACGCTCCCCAAGGAACTCGACTCAGGAGCCAGTGTTGAAGCGGCCTCATGTGCATCAACCCGAGGGGTATCACCGCCGCCGAGGATGCCATGTGTCCCAGGAGCCTCTGAAATAGTTTCAGGGGAACCGCCGACTGCGTGAAATGATCCAGGCAGTTCAACACCGACTGGGCGCGTACTGCGGACAGTCGCGCTGTCATGGTGACAGAGTTGAGTTCCATACCAAGATAGAGGATGCTCTGCACAGGGGAGAGCATGCTCTTCTCTCGGTTGACCTGTAGTCCCAATCGATCTAGGTGCCGGAGCACCAGGTCCCTGTGTGCACACAACAGATCTCGCGAGTGAGCCAAGATAAGCCAGTCGTCGAGATAGTTGAGTACCCGCACACCTCTCCCCCTGAGGGGAGAGAGGGCGGCCTCCACGATCTTCGTAAAGACTCGTGGAGACAGAGACAGACCGAAGGGGAGGACTCTGTACTGATATGCCCGACCCTCGAAAGCGAACCGTAGGAACGGGCGATGACGAGGGAGAATCGAGACATGAAAGTAAGCGTCCTTCAGGTCGATTGCCATGAACCAATCCTGACATCTGACGGATGCCAGGATGCGCTTCTGCGTGAGCATCCTGAACGGCAGCTTGTGCAGGTGTCTGTTCAGGATACGCAGATCTAGGATGGGGCGCACCCCCCCGCCTTTTTTGGGGACGATGAAGTAAGGGCTGTAAAACCCCTTGGACATCTCGGCTAAGGGGACGGACTCGATCGCACCCTTCGCCAGAAGGGTGGCGACCTCGCTCCGTAGTACGGGAGCATCCCGGCCTCTGACCGAGGTGACGAGGATGCCCCGAAACTTGGGCGGGTTTCTGGCGAACTGGATCGCGTAGCCGAGACGGATCGTCCTTCTTAGCCACCGTGACGGTGTGGGAAGCTCGAGCCAAGCTCCCAGGGACCGTGACAGGGGGACTAAGGGAACGATCTGCTTCATCGACCCCCCGGGGGGTGGTTCGATGGCTGGCAGTGCGGGTCTCTCGCCGGGGGCGGGCCCCCGGGAAGAAGACTGGCTCTGCTGGCTTGCCTGCCTGGCGATGCAGACCCCAGCACCGTCGATTTGAGAGTGCTGAGGACTGCAAAATACATTCGATGTTGCGCCTCGCCAAGACGCAACGTCGAGTGGCCGAACACCGTCTGACAGAGGGTGAGAGCGGCTGTGAAGAACACCCAGGGAGATAGGAAACTCTTTTTGTGAAAAAGTGGGCGCTAGGCCCCCGTGGGAACCAGGCAGGAACCGTCCCGGATCGACCGTCCAGCGATGTCATGGCTGGATACGGGCCCGATGGTGTTAACCTCCCTGGGGTCTTCCCGTCAGGAACGCTTCTTCCTCGAAGGTTGTTGACGGGGTGGTGGTCTCCCCTTCGACGCCCTTTTCCGGGATGCCGCCTGGGTAGGGAGCGCTGGAACCGGAGCTGGCTTCGAAGGGGGCCGGGGCTGCTGGGAAGCAGAGGCCGCACGGGAACTCGAAGGCCTACGGGCGGCCGAGTCTCGGCGGGGAAGAATATGGCTAATCGCCTCCGTCTGCTTCTTCACCGTCGAGAACTGCTGAGCGAAGTCCTCGACAGTGTCACCAAACAGCCCACCCTGCGCAATGGGCGCGTCGAGAAAGCGGACTTTCTCAGCGTCGCTCATTTGCGCAAGGTTGAGCCAGAGATGCCTCTCCTGGACCACCATGGTGGACATCGCCCGACCCAGGGCCCGCGCGGTCACCTTGGTCGCCCTTAGAGCGAGGTCGGTGGCGGTGCGGAGTTCCTGCATTAACCCCGGGTCGGTCTTACCCTCGTGGATCTCTTTCAACGCCTTGGCCTGATGGACCTGCAGGATGGCCATGGCGTGGAGAGAGGAGGCAGCTTGGCCCGCGGCAGTGTAGGCCTTCGACACCAGCGATGCCGAAGTCCTACATGCTTTGGACGGGAGTTTCGGTCGACCTCTCCAGGTGGACGCCGCCTGCGGGCACAGGTGCACCGCGACTGCACGTTCCACCTGGGGCACGTCGACGTAACCCCTAGCCGCCCCACCATCGAGGGAAGAGAGAGCGACGGAACCGGTCTGACGTGTACGCGCCGAAAAGGGGGCGTTCCACGTCTTCGCCAGTTCCTCATGCACCTCCGGGAAAAATGGAACCGGGGTTGGGCGCGGCTTGGAGTCGCGCTCAGAGCCCAAGAACCACGTATCCAACCGTGAGCGCTGGGGGAGAGGCACCGGAGTACACTCTAACCCAATGCACACGGCGGCCCGGGAAAGCATGGCCGACATCTCGACATCCGCCTCCTCCTGAGCTCGTCCCCCCCTAGGGGGGAGCTGCAGAGAGTCGTCGGGATCGGATGCCAGCAATTCGCTCTCCGATGCTGCGATGGACATCTCATCCTCATCACGCATCGTGTCCGACTGCGTGAAGGAGGACGCTGACGGTGTGGCACCGCCAGCTAGGGAACAATGAGGCGAGCGAGACGGGGTGCGAGCGGTCCGCGAGCACTTGGCTGACGGATTAGCGCTCGCAGAAATCCCCATATCACCCTCGCCGCTCGCCTTGGCGAACGGAATGGCCTTAGCCATCCTCGTCACAGCCCGGGAAGCATGCGAGGTGGTGGCTGATTCTCGGGAGAAAACAGCCACCCGTGCCCGCAACATCTCTATGACCATCTGCCCGCAGTGCGGGCAAGATGAGTCCACGAAGGCTGTCTCAGCGTGTTGGACCCCCAAACACCTGACACAGACATCGTGTTTGTCCCCATCCTCGATGAGGACACCGCACCCATGAGAACAGCGGGATATGCCACGCTGGAGAAATTAGCTCTTTTAGAACGCAGACGGTGAGTCACCGTCTGCAGGCTCGAACACCTCTAGAACCGCCGAGACGCCCAGGGGGAAGTCGCTGCAGGAAGGGACAGTCCGCTGCACCACGTCGTAGAACCGGCAATGTAGAGTTTTTGCTAAGCAGCAAGAGAAGATCTTCATAACCGAAGGCTCCGAAGAACAAAAGGTGAATGAATGATGCACGCCGTCTCCCTTTTATACCCGGATGTCCGAGGCGGAGTCCGGCATGCAAATTTCATTTGCCAATTTTCATTGGCCTTTTCTAAGTAGTCGGAAACTATTGGTTCTCAGGGACGAACCCCATCTGTCGGTTCGACACAACGTCGAGAGACCGACAGAAAGGGAACTATATTTAGGCAGTCCCACCTTGTGAAAATCAAATTCTGTTAATAGAAATAGTGATAAAGATTAATTGACCAACTGCATAGGGAAGTTGTACATAGTGTACAGTTGACAGTATTCATTTCGTTTGACAAAAGCACTTACACTAATGGCCATCTCTCTGAGCTCCGAGCACAGGTAGTGCTGTTTTATAGTCATCTGATGGTATTCGAGCTTCAATTGTTTATTTGAGATTAGCTCATATTAGCACTCAAATATTTATAATGTTCCCTAGTTGGAAACAATTTGTACATACAGTGTAGCCGTGTGCTCACGGCAGATCAATACACTGTGAGTTAGACTGCTGAAATTTAACAGACCAGTGAAATAGAAGAAAAACAGAAACACAGCTAGCTACAGTATTAAACAGATTAATTCTACCGTGTTAAATTGTTAAACGAATAGTTCCCCCAAAAATGAAATTAACTGTGTAATTTTGAGATGGAGAGGGCGTGCCGCCATATTGATTGTAGTTCACAATTTAATGGCATTACAAATTTGGGAACAGCCAAGATTCTAGTCTAGTTAGTCTAGTCTACTCTATTCACACAGTATTCCATGGTAAATCAACAAAAACATTGGCATTACCATGATACATGTCTGTGATGAGGGAGGCATGATGAGAGCCGTGGGAGGAGGACGCGAGGCCGGGACGCGATTGATAATGAGTGTCAGCTGGGCGCCACCGGCCTCGTATCTCTCACGGAGGAGATCGGAAGCATAAAAGGACAAACAGCAGGAAAATACAGCGAGAGAGGACCGGGTCAAGACATTAGTTAAGTTTTGTTTATGTGTTTATGTTCGTGTGGCCGGCAGTCATCCGTAAGGGGCTGCCGGCCTTTTTACTGCTGGATTTATTGTTTGTTTATTTTGATTAAAGTCTTTTGATTGTTCGCCGTCCCGGCCTCGCTTCCTCCTCCCATGGCTCTCGTCACGCCTCCCTCGTCGCATACCCCCATCGCCCCTCGCAGGCCGGGGGGTACCCACGAGACTGTGCTTACTCCCCCCCCGGGGGGCCAGTCTCAACGGCCCCAGCGCCTGGGGGTATGGACAGACGAGAGGAGAGAACGGAGACAGAAGCACCAGGAACGACAGGGGCGAGAGAGGGGAGAGAGGAAACAGAAAAAAAAATTTGGTCCGGTTCCCCGACACGCTGTCGCTCGGTCCTCAGCCAGCCGAAGATGCTCTTCCTCGCGGTGCCATGCGGTGGTACTGGACGCTCGGTGGACGGCTCGCACCTCCTCCACCCCCTGGCGGCCAGCGATGGCTCTTCCGGCTGAGGGCAGCCGGTAGCGAGTCACCCGCTTCCTGCTCCTCCCCTTTCCGGTGGGTGGCAGCAGGCTCCGGCCCATGGCAAGCGGGACTGACTCCTCCGCTCCCTCCCGGACCATCCCACCTCAACCCAGGGGCGAGGCAGCGAGGCCCTAGTGTCCTGGTGGCCGGAGGTCCCCCGCTTCCTGCTCCTCCCCTTTCTGGCGGACGGCAGCAGGCTCCGGCCCATGGCAAGCGGGGCTGACCTCTCCGCTCCCTTTCGGATGGCAGCCACCCCACCTCGACCCAGGCACACGGCAGCAAGCTCTTCGTCCCATCCGGGCACACGCTCCAGCACCACCGGCTCGGGCAGCCGTTGGCGAACATCCCTCGTCTGCGCTGCCCGACTCCGCAGCACCGCAAGACCCTTCAGGGCGAGGGCTCTTCGACAGCATGTCCCTCCTTCCTCCCGGGTTTCGGCACCACTGTAATAAAGCTCAATAAAACGGGAAGGAAGGAGGCGGGAACCGGCGAACAATCAAGACTTTAATCAAAATAAATAAACAATAAATCCAGCAGTAAAAAGGCCGGCAGCCCCTCGCGGACGACTGCCGGCCAAACGAACATAAACACATAAACAAAACTTAACTAATGTCCGGGCCCAGTCCTCTCTCGCTGTATTCTCCTGCCGTTCGTCCTTTTATGCTTCCGATCTCCTCCGTGAGAGATACGAGGCCGGTGGCGCCCAGCTGACACTCATTATCAATCGCGTCCCGGCCTCGCTTCCTCCTCCCACGGCGCTCGTCACGCCTCCCTCGTCACAATGTCTAAAAAACATACAGTAGTAATTCCATAAAACTCTTTTATTAATTGGGGTGAAAATTTATGAATTTCCCTTTGGCACTTTTATATCCAGACTGGATTTAGACCTCATACTTATGCATAAGGTGTGTCATAAATCATTTGTTTTAATTTCCTTGCGCAACATGTTTATGAAAGCATGTACTGTAGTAATTTGCATGTTTTGTTCTTTTTAGAGGAAGAATTGCGGAAGCTACGAGAAGAAACCAATGTGGAGACCATTAAACAGGAGCTGGAGAGGGAGCGCAGCAGAAGACTTGACCTGGAACAGAAGATGAGTGAAGTCCTGAAGAACAGGTGAGCAAACTCCTTGGGACAGAAACATACTCTACGTATATAAACCCATGCACATACAGATATGTGGCCAATACATTGCATGTGCAGTGTCCCATTGTACAGGCTTTCAGTGTAAATGAAATTAACCTTAACTTAATAAATACATATTCCTAATTGTTTTCATGATTCTTTGATGCACATTTTTCTTAAAAAAAGCCAAAATCAAAATGTAAATGAACATCAAAATGTGCAACACTGCTCTCCAAATCTTTCTTTTCAAGATCCATAAGAGGTTTCCGTCCAACCTGTCATACTGGAACCATTTTTCACCATCCAATCAGGTCATAATGGATTATATTAGTGCTGTCAATCGATTAAAAAAATTAATCGGATTAATCACACATTTTTTCTGTGATTAATCACGATTAATCGCACACAACTATTTTATTTTAAAATATACTTTTACATTTTAATAATTTCACATTTAATCTTCAAATTGATGTAGAAACAACATATTTATTTAACAGCATCATTTTATGAAAGCTAACATTTTGATATTAGTATTGTAACTCATGTCTCTATTAAATTGATTATTTTAACATTAATTATAGCCATTCAACAGTATAATTGAGAGCTCATGTAGGAAATTGAAGGACACTTTACAGTCTTTAATGCTAAATTATAAATTAAATGCAGAAGAATTCTCATTAAAGCTATAAAATCACATTGATTTCTTCTTTTATTTTGTTCTTTGATTAACGTTAGTGACAGGAGTCACAGCAGCACGTTTAAGAACGCGGCCCCTTTAAGAGCTGTCTTAGTACGCAGATCTGACCGTCACCGCACTCCCATTTTCACAACTCTTTGCATTCATTTAAGATTTTATTTTACACCTTGAAGTCTGTGCTTAAGAAAATGCTAGACAAAACGGGCTTTCTGACATAATCTTGTATGGTTTTATCCATTCAAGCACGAAAGAGAACTTAACACGGATGCGCTGTCTGACAGAGATTCACCGACGCAGCCGTTACTGTACACACCAGACTGGACCTCTCATTGCGTTTTGCGCGTCCCACAGTTTAGAAGCTGTCTATCTTCATTGAACGCGTCAAAGCAACTGTTTAAAATCGCGCTTAAGTGGTTTAAAAGCCTGTACACGAATAAGAGCGTGATTACATAATGTAACGCTAGACAAAGGATGTCAAAACAAATGGATGCTGCGTTAATTGCGATAAATATTTTCTCACGCGTTAATTTGAAAAAATTAATCGCATGCATTAACGCGTTAACGTTGACAGCCCTAGATTATATACATTTCAGATAGAAATCAGTGAGATTACAAAAATAAAATCCTTTACATTGGCTTTAATGGTCGATGTGACAACATTGAAAATCCAGTGTGTACTAAATATGAATATTACTCCGACACATTTTAAAATGCTACAACACATCCATGTTTATACAGTATAACCATATGAATTTGCATAGAGTATGTTTCAGGTGTATGTTGAATTTGGAGCTCATAAACAATTCACCCAAACATAGTTTACCCAAATAAAAAATAATAATAATGAAAGATAAATAATTGGATAAATAATATCAAAATTTTAAAATGTTTAGTTCTCATGTCTCATGACTGATATTTCCTTACAAGACCCAATGAGATTTAAAGTTATTAACATGTCACCATATTTGAATTTAGCACTTTTTTGTATTAAGTTTTGATAAATAAACTTGAAATATTAGTGGGCTATATGTACGTGTTACTTCTGCGATTCACGGGAAGAATCGTTTCACTTTAGAATACATTTATTAACCCATTGGAGTTGTTTGAAGTACATATATATGTATATACTGTATATATAGCCGTGGAAAAACTAAGAGACCATTTAAAATTGTCATGTCAAATCGGCATTTCTAGATGTATTGTGGCCATTCCAGTCCAGTGTTTGATGAATTTCAACTAAATCAAACCTTAGGAGTGACATAAAGTCATCCAACAGCAATGCGAAAGACTAAAACAGCATGACAAGAGACATGAAAACTGTGATAAAAATCAAGGTTGAACCTTTTCTAAATACATGTACAAAATTGTTATTGTGTACAAAGTTATATTGCTTAAAGTGAATATCAACTTGTTTTCTTTGCAGTATTTGTGGTCCATTTTATCTGACTGTGATAGCAGGGCTGCCCGCACCACACGATAAGCCTTTAAAAATAGCTGATATAGCCCACCTCTCATGACCCTGAAGGGTCAATATCTATACGTACAGATTCTGGCACGTGCCAGCACAGAATGTTCTTTCCACTGACCTAACAATGCCACATCTAATCAATTTACTTTTGATTGACAACACATGTTAGGGTTCAACTGAGGTCCACTGAGGGGAGTTTCTATTAATAACCCTGCAAAAACATGTGGAGGGCGAACTTGTGGAGACTATTATGACCTCAGACTTGTATGTTATCTTATCTCAGATGGGTCATTTCTCCAAGACGTTTAGAAAAAGTCCCAAAACCAAGAAAGATTTGATGCTATTATGCAGTTCATTGATGTTGAATGAATCTACTTTGCCTAATATGAAATTAAATGTTATATTGTCGTTTTTGCTTCCTGATGAAGATGTGAAGATTCCCCACCTCAACCTCCACGCAAACAGCAACCACCTGCAGCTAACGGCACAGGTAACATAAAACATGATAGTCCTTTTTACACATACAGTCTCGACTGTAAAATTACTGTTAAGAGATAATGTGTGAACACAATCTTTTGAAAAATACCAGCAAATCAGTACTGGAGGTTGTAACATTACTAGTAAATTGCCAGTATGATGCTATGTGTGAGCATAGAACATGAGTATTGGTATTGTATGAGAAAATACAAAATTGAGAATGTGCTGATGTACAGTAAAGGTCTGCTTTGGGCCAGTCATAACTTTTTGATGCACTTGAAAATGAAAAGTCAATGAAACAGTTCAGTAGATCAGTTTAAAGACAATCTACACTGAAACCTGCTATAAGACCAAAAATGATTTGTCTGGTTACTATGTAGAACAGTGCAAATCGATCATCTACAGGTATGAGGTTTTATTTTAGATTCTACCTTACAAGGCAGCTGTCTTTATAAACAGTAGAACACAAGTACAGATCTAAAATCTCTCATATTTCAACATTTTCACAGTTTAATTAATGTTTTGTTTACAGTCTTTGCATTTAGTGTTGCCTTTATACCCTATATTGAGATCTTAAAGCTGATTTGTGGTTTTGGTTACTGATTCCGAACTGTTTCAGGAAGCTTCCAGTTGTTATTTTAGGCACTTGTCTAAATATGTAGACCATGTAGGCCAGACCAACCTGTTTTGTTTGAGGTAGGAAATTAGAATGTGGAGCACAACTCTCTCTCTCTCCTGGTTTATAGATTTTTAGTTGTGGGCCTTGAAAATAAATGATATCAGTCTGTCTTTTCTCTGTAGACAAACAGCAGAAAGAGACGGTGTGTTATCGGCTGCAGAACTGGTTATATGATCGGTTTGGGGTTTATATTGAAGATTTTCGGTTTCAGCCTGAGGAGAACACGGTTGAGGCTGAGGAGCCACTAAGTGCTAAAAGGTCAGTTACAAAGCTCAAACTGTCACACATTTAGTCTGTTGTTTATTTTTTATTTATTTACACAACATCTTTATAAACACACATGTTTGAAAGAACCCTTCTAAACAGAACGTAACATCATTAATAGAACTGAACTGACAACTGAAATCCTCAGCTTGCCTCAGATGTTGCCCCCTTGTGGTCAGACTATATTAACCTACAGATCAGTTACTGAAATGTAGCAAACTTCATGCTGTACAGTGCGTTTTAAAGGATTAATATTTGTTTATACATTGAAATAGACATGTTGTCGTTGATTTATTTTGCATTCTTATGAGAAACTGTATATTGACACTTTGAAACCATTCAGACCATCCTAGCAACCTCAGCATCACTTACACAACACCAATCATTCAGTTTTGCATAGGCAAGCAACACTCACATGTATAACGCATTTAAAATGTAAAAATCTAAGGGTAAAAATTCTGATTTTTGCATGTGTTTGACTGTCCCTTTAACATGGAAAATGCTTTTATCTTTATTACAGATTAACAGAAAATATGCGACGACTTAGTAAGTCTTGTTTATTGAGTCTATTAAAATGTTCCTGTGACTTTGCTGATGTTAGAAATTAATATACACCTTAAAAGTAGTGGCATCTAGGTTTTTTTTGTTCAGTTTGTAAGACTGATTGTTTGTACTTTTTACACTTTTTTTCTAGAACGGGGTGCCAGACCGGTGACAAACTTCTTACGAAATCTTTCCGCCTTATCCAACTGGCATTCTGTATACACGTCAGCAATTGCCTTCATAGTGAGTGGTTACATGAGTTTCCCATCTTAAACCTGAATTTCTGTCCTTTACACAACATTAAATATACATTTACATTTACACATTTGGCAGACACTTGTATCCAAAGACTTGCATTGCATTATACTATGCATTTGTTTCTGAGTATTGTTGTGGTAAGTTACTCTGAAAAGTAATTAATTACTAGTTACTAATTACATATTCAATAGTGTAATTAGATTACTGTACAAATTACTCTCTCCAAAAAGTATTTAATTACTTATTACGATTACTTTCTATATCCTACATCAACCTGCTAAATGACTGATGATGTAAACCTTGGTTAGAATTGGTTCAAGGATAGACATGAAACGGCTCTTTTAGTTCATTCAAATAAATAATATAAAACTACATAAAGTAGTATTATTAACAGACCAAAGTATTACAAATGTGAGAATTATACATTAAAACACAGATTTTTAAGTTAGACATTGAATTTTGATGTCAGTTCCACTATTGCACACACATATATTACACAAAGTATTTAGTTTAATTACATCAGACGTAACTGTAATTAAATTACAGACAAAATTAGAGTAATCCCTTACTTTACTTGTTCAAGGGAAAAGTAATTAAATTACAGTAACTAATTACTTAGTAACTAGTTACACCCAACACTGACGGCATGCTTTAACCACTGAGCTACAGGAAAGCTCAAAGGAAATTGACCGAATTAACGGCTTACTTCATTACCTTATGTTTGTCAGTAAACTTGATTGCAGCACTGACAACCCTTTTACCTTGGATAAAGAGGCTGTTACTTTTACATGTTATTTTTATGACAGGAATGTGATTCTTGTGTCTTTTGTCACAGATCTATATGAATGCAGCATGGCATGGCTGGGCCATTCCTTTGTTTCTATCTTTAGCCATTCTACGGTTGTCACTGAATTACCTCATCGCCAGGTGAGGCAGTCAAATCTACCCAAATCTAATAAAAGGAGTGTGGTTTTAACATACATTTAATTTGAATACATGTGCATTTTTAACCAGCATGTTTGATATCATTTACTACGGATGTCCAAATTTTCTGTTGTTCAGGGAATGGAAAAACACTGTACTTTTTAAATGATTAAATACGGTGTTGTCAAAGTTGACAAGCACTTTTGAATACTTTTATTGGTCGGATAATGAAAAACCTAAAAGGTGACTAATAATAATGTCAAATAATAAAAATCACAAAATATGGACATACAAGGTTTCAGAAGGATAGCAGCCATATAAAGATTATGTTATGTTATTAAAGGGACAGTTCACCCGAAATGGAAATTTTGGAAAGAAATGGAAAGAGACCCGCACTGCCAGCCATCGAACCACCCCCCGGCGGGTCGATGAAGCAGATTGTACCCTTAGTCCCCTGTCGCGGTCCCTGGGAGCTTGGCTCGAGCTTCCCATACCGTCACGGTGGCTTCGGGAAACGATCCGTCTCGGCTATGCGATCGAATTCGCCAGACACCCGCCCAAGTTTCGGGGCATCCTCTCAACCTCAGTCAGAGGACAGGATGCTCCCGTACTACGGGCCGAGGTCGCCACCCTTCTGGCGAAGGAAGCGATCGAGCCTGTCCCTCTAGCCGAGATGTCCAACGGGTTTTACAGCCCATACTTCATCGTCCCCAAAAAGGGCGGGGGGATGCCCACCATCCTAGATCTGCGTATCCTGAACAGGCACCTGCACAAGCTGCCGTTCAGGATGCCTACGCAGAAACGCATCATGGCAATCGACCTGAAGGACGCTTACTTTCATGTCTCGATTCTCCCGTTCCTACGGTTCACTTTCGAGGGTCAGGCATATCAGTACAGAGTCCTCTCCTTCGGTCTGTCCCTGTCCCCACGAGTCTTTACGAAGATCGTGGAAGCTGCCCTCACTCCCCTCAGGGAGAGAGGTGTGCAGGTACTGAACTATCTCGACGAGGCACACTCGCGAGATCTGTTGTGTACACACAGGGACCTGGTGCTCCGGCACCTAGATCGACTGGGACTACAGGTCAACCGAGAGAAGAGCAAGCTCTCCCCTGTGCAGAGCATCCTCTATCTTGGTATGGAACTCAACTCTGTCTCCATGACAGCGCGTCTGACTACAGACCGCGCCCAGTCAGTGTTGAACTGCCTGAAACATTTCAATCAATCAGCGGTCGCCCTGAAACAATTTCAGAGGCTCCTGGGACACATGGCATCCTCGGCGGCGGTGATACCCCTCGGGTTGATGCACATGAGACCGCTCCAACACTGGCTACAGAGTCGAGTTCCCTGGAGAGCGTGGCACACCGGCAGCAGGCGGATGGTAGTTACGCCTCTTTGCTGACGCACCCTAAACCCTTGGTCTTCCATGACCTTCCTTCGAACAGAGGTCCCCCTGGGGCAGGTTACGAGGCATGTCGTGGTGATGACAGACGCCTCCCTGCAGGGCTGGGGTGCAGTGTGCAATGGGCACACAGTGTCTGGGCTTTGGATGGGCCCCCGCCTGCGCTGGCATATCAATTGCCTAGAGTTATGGACCGTGCTACTCGCACTGAAGAGGCTGCAGCCTCTCGTGCAGGGCAAGCACGTGCTGGTCCGGTTGGACAGCACTACTGCAGTAGCGTATATCAACCGCCAGGGTGGCGTGCGCTCACGGCAGTTAACACGACTCGCCCGACGCCTCCTCCTGTGGAGTCAGCAGGTGACCCGCTCCCTGCGTTCCACGTATATCCCAGGCGACCTGAACCAGACAGCCGAAGCGCTTTCTCATCAGTCGATGCCTCACGGAGAGTGGCGACTCCACCCCCGCGCAGTCCAACTCATTTGGGTGCAGTTCGGGCAGGCTCAGGTAGACCTGTTCGCCTCCCTGGAAACCACCCATTGCCCGCTTTGGTACTCCCTCTCCGAGGCTCCCCTCGGCACGGATGCCCTAGCGCACAGCTGGCCGCGGGACAAGCAGAAGTACGCCTTCCTCCCAGTGAGCCTCATTGCACAGACTCTGTGCAAGATCAGGGAAGAGGAGCATCAAGTGTTACTCGTTGCGCCACACTGGCCCAACCGGACTTGGTTCTCGGAACTAATGCTAATGACAGCTCCCCCCTGGCCGATTCCCCTGACGAAGGACCTGCTTTCCCAGGGGAAGGGCACGTTATGGCATCCCAGGCCAGACCTCTGGAACCTCCATGTCTGGCCCCTGGACGGGACAAGGAGATCCTGAGTGGCCTACCCCCGGCTGTGGTAGAGACCATATCTCAGGCAAGGGCACCAGCCACTAGGCGACTGTACGCCTACAAGTGGCACCTCTTCTCGTCCTGGTGCTCTTCTCGAAGAGAAGACCCACGGATTTGTGCGATCGGGACCGTGCTGTCCTTTCTACAAGAGAGACTCGAGACTAACCTCTCCCCATCCACACTGAAAGTGCATGTAGCCGCCATTGCCGCTCATCACAACTCAGTTGCTGGAAAGTCTCTAGGACAGCACGACCTGGTCATCAGGTTCCTAAGGGGCGCGAGAAGGCGGAATCCGCCTCGTCCGCACTCCATACCCTCTTGGGACCTTGATGTGGCCCTGGCGCTCGCCTCCATCAAGAGGGTAGGGGACCTACAAGCATTCTCCGTGTCCCCTGACTGCCTAGAATTCGGACCCAGGGATTCTCACGTTATCCTGAGACCTCGGCCCGGCTACATGCCCAAAGTTCCCACCACTCCTTTTCGGGACCAGGTGGTGAACTTACAGGCGCTCCCCACCGGGGAGGAAGACCCAACCCCGTCCGTGTTGTGTCCAGTATGCGCACTGCGCCTCTACTTAGACCGCACGCAGAGCTTCAGGAGCTCGGACCAGCTCTTTGTCTGTTTCGGAGGTCAGCAGAAGGGGAGGGCTGTCTCCAAACAGAGGTTGGCGCACTGGATTGTGGATGCTGTCACGACGGACTACCAATCCCAAAACCGCCCGTGCCCACCAGCAGTGAGAGCTCACTCCACCCGGGGTATAGCCTCCTCGTGAGCACTGGCACGCGGCGCCTCTCTGACAGTCATATGCAGAGCTGCGGGTTGGGCTACATCCAACACCTTCGCGAGGTTCTACAACCTCCGCGTAGAACCGGTGTCAGCCCGCGTCCTGCATGGCAACATGTAGGACCGGCAACCGGTAGGGTGTACGCCTATGATAGTACCTTGCCCCCTTTTTCTCGAGTGGGTCAGCGTACTAATTCAGCCTCCCTTCTTTCCCCACTGGGCGAAGAACAGGCACTCCATCCATCACTAAGCAAGCACCTCCTGCGGGCGGACTGGGCAGAGCAGCCCTGCCCCTTGGGCCGGGTACCACCTGAGTTATTCACAACATAGCTCTAACCGGACCCAGTGCTACCATACGTTGTAACCCCCCAGCAGGGTGGTTCCATCTGATGTATCCTCATGATTGGTTCCCACCTTGGTAACCCATGACCTTCCCTAGGTGGACCTCCACCTCGCGGTTAACTCCTTCAGTCCGCACATTCTTCCCATGAGTTCTCCCATAATGGTGAGACCGTGTTGATATCACCACTAATCTCCTCCCTACGGTAGGAAGTGGTCTCTGTAGTGCATCCCCCGCTTGAGGAAATAGCGCTTACCCAGTGGCATTACGGCACCAGGCGGCTTCTCGCTGTTAGAGAAACAAGGCCGCCGCCTGTGAGGCCGAAGGCAGGGGCCTTCCCACCTTTCAGAAAAGCTCTGGGACCCCCTATCTACCCACTGGTAGGTTACAATTTTGCGGTAGCGCTCACGGCTGACACGCCCAGGCCAGTCACCGTCGCTTCGTTGAGATTGTGACAGGGCACAGTGTTATGGCGTTTTCCATAGGAACCCCATCTGTCGGCTCGACACAACGTCGAGAGACCGACAGAAAGGGAACGTCTTGGTTACAGATGTAATCTCAGTTCCCTGATGGAGGGAACGAGACGTTGTGTCCTTCTTGCCAGAACACGTGCTGCCCACTGCAGCAGTCGTGAGAGGTCTCAGGCTCCTCAGAACGAAGGTGAATGAATGAGGCACGCCGTCTCCCTTTTATACCTGGATATCCGGGGGCGGAGTCCGGCATGCAAATTTCATTCGCCAATTTCATTGGCCTTTTCTAAGTAGTCGGAAGCGATTGGTTCTCAAGGACGAACCCCATCTGTCGGCTCGACACAACGTCTCGTTCCGGGATGCGCTACAGAGACTCAACTCAACTCAACTCAACTTTATTTATATAGCGCTTTTACAATTTTCATTGTTACAAAGCAGCTGTACAGGAGACACATTGACTACAAGCAAAACAATCAAAGTTGTACCTGCAAAAACAAGAAAAGGTTGAAAACACAGAAGACAGACACACCCACACACAAAACACTACGTACACGGACAAGTACGCACACACGCTCAGTGAGAGCACACATTTAGGATAAAGGAGAGAGAAGCACAGGTCAAATATAACAGACTATAAATTCCTATATGCAATATTAATTAAGTAAAACTTTAAGATTCTAAAGCAGCCCCCCCGGTCAGGCAGATAGTGCAAAAACAGTATGCAAACGGTGGCGAGGAACCCAAAACTCTAATCGAGAAAAAAAACCTCAGGAGAACCCAGGCCCAACCAGGGGATTCCAGTTCCCCTCTGGCAAAAGCTGCGGCCTCTGCACAAGCTCCAGAGAACTTGCACAACAAGGCTAAATAAAATAAATAAACTTAATAATAAAATAAATTATAGTTTAAGATTATCATTAATAATCTAATAGCATTTGAAATTTTGTGGTGAAGACATGTCAAGAGACCGCGTCCTTCTTTATCCAGCTCTATCATCTCAGCTCTTGTCAGGTCCCCACTTCCCATTCTCCGCTCTACCATCAGGTCAGGCCATGAACTGCATCCTGCTCGCTGTGGTAACCTTGGAACAATGAGACAAGACTGGCTGAGAGTAGAGTACTGTTCTGTACTCTTTGATGCAACAAGTACATCAGTTGTGTTTTTGGTTCCGGTTGATCTAACTAATGCAGCCTAAACCCTCTGAAGATTTATATTATGGAAGAGTAGTGTATGCAAGATTAAAAAGATGCGTCTTTAGTCTAGATTTAAACTGACAGAGTGTGTCTGCCTCCCGGACAGTGCAGGGAAGACTATTCCAAAGTTTAGGCGCTAGATAGGAAAAGGATCTACCACCTGCACTTGATTTTGAAATTCTAGGTATTACCAACTGACAGGACGCCTGAGAGCGTAATGCACGTGAAGGACTGTAATACAAAAGGAGTTCATTCAAGTACTGAGGAGCTAAACCATGTAAGGCTTTATAGGTAATAAGCAAGATTTTAAAGTTAACGCGATGCTTTATAGGTAACCAGTGCAAGGTTGACAGAACCGGGCTAATATGTTCATACTTTTTTGTACGTGTAAGAACTCGAGCTGCCGCGTTTTGGACCAATTGGAGTTTTTGTAATAAGCCTGCAGGGCAACCACCTAACAGTGCATTACAGTAATCTAGTCTTGATGTCATGAATGCATGAATTAACTTCTCTGCATCTGAGATTGACAGCATATGACGTAGTTTAGATATATTCTTAAGATGGAAAAACGCAATTTTACAGGTGTTGGCGACGTGGCTCTCAAATGACAGATTACTATCGAATAGAACGCCAAGATTCTTTGCTGACGACGAGGGTTTTATGGAACATCCGTCAATAGTTAAACAGTATTCTTGGTTGTTACTTATAGCAGTTTTCGGTCCAATAAGTAACACTTCCGTTTTGTCCGAGTTCAGTAATAAAAAGTTGTTACTCATCCAGTTTTTTATATCGACTATGCATTCCATTATTCGATGGAACTGCTGTGTTTCATGAGGCTTCGAGGAAATATAAAGTTGAGTATCATCAGCATAACAGTGAAAGCTAACTCCGTGTCGCTTTATTATATCTCCTAGAGGTAGCATGTATAATGCGAAGAGCAGAGGCCCTAAGACTGAGCCCTGTGGTACACCGTACTGGACTTGCGATTTGCGTGACACCTCATTGTTTATTGCTACAAATTGAAAACGGTCGGATAAATAAGATTTAAACCATTTCAAAGCTATTCCCTTAATGCCGACATAATTTTCGAGTCTATGTAGGAGTGTGCTGTGGTCAATGGTATCGAATGCAGCACTAAGGTCTAGCAGCACCAATAACGAGATACAACCTCGGTCAGACGCCAATAGCAGATCATTTGTAACTCTGATCAAAGCAGTCTCTGTACTGTGACATGCTCTAAATCCAGACTGGAATTCTTCATTGATGTCATTCCTTTGGAGGAAGGAGCATAATTGAGTTGAAACTACTTTTTCCAGAACTTTAGATATGAAAGGTAGATTCGATATAGGCCTGTAGTTCCTTAGTTCTCTAGGGTCGAGTTGGGGTTTTTTGACAAGGGGCCTTATAACAGCCACCTTATATGCTTTAGGCACATGTCCTAATGTCAGAGATGAGTTAATAATACCAAGAAGAGGATCTATAATTTCTGGGAGCATCTCTTTCAGTAGATTTGTAGGTATAGGGTCTAGTATGCATGTTGTTGATTTAGATGATCTAATAATTTTAGACAGCTCATCTTGATCTACGGTATAAAATAATTGCATTTTCTCCTTAAGGGCGCTGTAGTTAGTTTGTTCAGCGGGTTTCACTTCTGATTGCATTGTTATAATTTTTTCTCTAATATCTTGGATTTTATATGTGAAGTAGTTCATAAATTCATCACTGCTATGCTGATATACAGGATCAGAAGTCACTGACGATTTATTTTTTGTTAATTTAGCCACCGTGTTAAATAAAAACCTAGGGTTGTGCTGGTTTTCTTCTATTAGTGATGAAAAGTAGGCGGATCTAGAAGTTATTAGGGCTTTCCTGTATTTTCGAATACTATCCTTCCATGCTGTACGAAATACCTCTAATTTAGTTTTCTTAAAGTTGCGCTCCATTTTTCGGGCCGCTTTCTTTAGAGCCTGAGTGTGTTCATTATACCACGGTGTGGGGCTGCCATTTTTAATCTTCTTTAAACGTAGTGGAGCAACTTTGTCTAGCGTTACCGAGAAGGTGGAATTAAAATTTTCAGTGGTAATGTCAAGATCTTCAACGTTATTTCTCATGATTTGAGACAATTCGGGCAGATTATCGAGAAACGCATCTTTGGTAGTTGAAGTTATTGTTCTACCATATTTGTAACAATGAGTTTTATTTGCAGCCGTAGGCCAGTGAAGCAAACATAATACCAGATAATGATCCGAAATGTCTTCACTCTGCTGAAGGATTTTAACGTCGTCCACCTTTATACCGTAAGACAGTATTAAATCTAAAGTATGATTACGAAGGTGAGTGGGTCCTGACACATGTTGACTAATGCCCATGGAGTTAAGAGTGTCTTTGAAAGCCATTCCTAAGGCATCTGTAACGTTATCTACGTGGATGTTAAAGTCACCAACGACAAGGAGTCTATCTGCGGCCAGTACTAGTTCTGATAAGAACCCACCAAATTCTTTAATAAAATCTGTGTGGTGCCCTGGAGGCCTATATACAATAGCTAGAATCAATTTAAAAAGTGTTTTATCTTTAGTATTAGGTGTTGAAACATGAAGAACCATGACTTCAAAAGAATTATATTTAGAGTTCGACTTCTGGGAAATGCTAAGAGAGTTATTGTAAAGTGCTGCGACACCTCCCCCTCTGCCTTTTAGACGAGGCTCGTGTTTATAATAATAATCTTGGGGGACAGATTCATTTAAAGCAATATAATCATCTGGTTTTAGCCATGTTTCTGTCAAACAGAGCATGTCTATTTTATGATCTGTTATCATATCGTTAACAAAAAGTGCTTTATTAGAGAGAGATCTAATATTTAGCAATCCGAGTCGTAACAGTTGATTATCTGTATTTTGTTCATGTTTAGTTTGTTTAACGTTTATTAAATTACTTTCAAGAGGTTTACGCATTATTTTATGTTTGCTAATCCGGGGGACAGACACAGTCTCTATTTTGTGATGTTTGGGAGAACGGATTACTACATGTTGTACATTTTGTGTATTCTGAGACCACTTCCTACCGTAGGGAGGAGATTAGTGGAGATATCAACACGGTCTCACCGTTAGGGGAGAACTCATGGGAAGAATGTGCGGATTGAAGGAGTTAACCGCAAGGTGGAGGTCCACCTAGGGAAGGTCATGGGTTACCAAGGTGGGAACCAATCATGAGGATACATCAGATGGAACCACCCTGCTGGGGGGTTACAACGTACGGTAGCACTGGGTCCGGTTAGAGCTATGTTGTGAATAACTCAGGTGGTACCCGGCCCAAGGGGCAGGGCTGCTCTGCCCAGTCCGCCCGCAGGAGGTGCTTGCTTAGTGATGGATGGAGTGCCTGTTCTTCACCCAGTGGGGAAAGAAGGGATGCTGAATTAGTACGCTGACCCACTCGAGAAAAAGGGGGGAAGGTACTATCATAGGCGTACACCCTACCGGTTGCCGGTCCTACATGTCGCCATGCAGGACGCGGGCTGACACCGGTTCTACGCGGAGGTTGTAGAACCTCGCGAAGGTGTTGGATGTAGCCCAACCCGCAGCTCTGCATATGTCTGTCAAAGAGGCGCCGCGTGCCAGTGCTCACGAGGAGGCTATACCCCGGGTGGAGTGAGCTCTCACTGCTAGTGGGCACGGGCGGTTTTGGGATTGGAAGGCCGTCGATTTTAAGCAGTATATTATTTGATAAGTGATAATTGTGTTTGTAGGTATCTTCGTTGAAATCTTTTTTTGTGTGTTTTTCTAAAGAGGCTGGAGAATTCAGTGGAGCATTGTGCCTGAAGTTTCAGAACCTGTGGTAGGATATTTATTCCTAAGAGAAAATACAGGTACATGACCTTACTGCTCGTGTGTTTTTTAAAAACTTCTTTATTGTTTTTCTATTGTGATTTCCAGGAACCTCCCAAGGAAGACTTGACTGTGTCTGAAAAGTTTCAGTTAGTTCTGGATGTTGCACAAAAAGCACAGGTGCCAGGTTTATGTATTCATTAAGCCCATAACTTAAAGGGATAGTTCACCCAAAAATGAAATTGCTGTCATCATTTACTTACCCTCGAGTTGTTCTAAACCTGTATAAATGTATTTGTTCTGCTAAACACAAAGTAAGATATTTGGAAGAATGTTAGTAACCAAACAGATCTCATCCCCCATTGACTCCCACAGTATTTATTTTCCCTAATATGACAGTAAATGGGGAATGAGATCTTTTTGGTTACTGAAATTCTTCCAAATATCTCTCTCTGTCTTCATTTTTCAAATTTATACAGGTTTGGAACAACCTGAGGGTGAGTATATGATGACAGAACTTTCATTTTTGGGTAAACTATCCCTTTAATATGGTTTGATTTACTTTGCCCTTTGCTAAAAAAGTGTATTTCTGTTCTGTGGTCAACATGTCACAAATGCTGTGCATGAAGCAAGTTGTATTGAGCCCAGCATGTTTCTTTAATATTTAAAGCTATTTATTACATTTATGTTATTGAACGTTCAAAGGCACCTCCATAATAAAATACCTTTCATGTTCATTTACTTGATTTCAAACCACCTAATGTTAGAACTTATTTTTCTGTAGAATCTATTTGGAAAGATGGCAGATGTTTTGGAGAAAATCAAAAAGTAAGCAGCTCTTTTGACTTGGTAACATTTATTTTTATGTGTAAGTTTCATACACTGGGAAATTGAATGAATGTTTATGTGTGTGTGTCAGTCTGTTTATGTGGGTTCAGCCTGAGATTACTAAGAAGTTGTACGTTGCTCTGTGGGTGGCCTTCATCTCCTCCTGCGTCCTGCCCTACAAGCTAATGGGCTTTATGATAGGTAAGAATTATTACCCATCATCACATGCACATAAACACTTCACACAGTACTTACTAACAGATAATGGCCCGGTTTCACAAACAAGGCTTAACCTAAACCAGGACTATGCCTTAGTTAATTTAGGCTATTTAAATCACTTTTATTTAAATTCTGTAGAAAAAAACATTACTGATGTGCAACTTGAAACAAAACAACGACACTGACATATTTTAAGATATGTCAGGGCAAGTTATTTTCAGTTAAGACTGCTCAAAATTCATTTTAGTCTGGGATTAGTCTCAAGCCTTGTCTGTGAAACCAGGGCAATATGACTTACACACAGACACACACTGCCAGCACTATTAATATTTATACTGCTGTGTGAGAAGAAATATTAATTAAAAAGCTGAACTAATCTACTTAATGAACCTTTACTTCATAATATTTGCATTTTAATTACACTTTTTCCTTCTCAAGAAAGTTAGACCAGCTTAACATTTCTGCTAATATTTGAAAACATGTTTGTCGTAACAAAGGTGTAGTTAAGTCACTGTGTGTATGCATTTACATAAAATACCCACGCTTTATTGACCCATTTTAGAAGTTTTATTGTGTTTGTACATACTTTCTCTGACAGGGCTTTACGCAGGCATCAAGTTCTTTATGATAGACTTTTTGTTTAAGAGCTGCCCAAAACTAAGAGACAATTACGACACTCCGTTCATCATGTGGAACAGCTTGCCCACCGACCCTCAGCTAAAAGAAAGGAGCAATGCTACTGTGTTACGACGGGTAAGATAAAGAGACTAACACCAGCCTCAAATGCTGATTTTTTTATACATTGAAAGTGAATGGGGATTGTGGCTATCAAGCTCGAAATATCACTGTAAAATGGTGGTCTGAAGCTGAAGAACACACTGAAATTGAAATGTCACTTTATCTGCCACTGCTATTGGATGAGTTTTCATAGAAGCAACAGATTACCAGTCACGTATAGGTAAACTGTCTTTAGCTGTGACTTTTTAATATTATCTTTAAAATAAACCTTTCACATGAACACTTGTCTGACAAATGTCTGACATTTCTGTTATAAATATGGAAGGCATTTATTAGACTTTTGTTACATGAAAGTCACTATGAATGTGTGTACGCATGTGTGTGAATGACTGTTGCACATAATCTGTTGTCTCTTTCTCTCAGCTGTCTGGGTGTGAGAAGGTAGGGATTCTGGTGTGCTATTGACAACGTGTGTGTGATAGGCTACCAACAGCTTACCTTTCTTTCTTTATCTGTGTGTTTGATGCGTGAATATGCAATAGAGACACCCTGTGACATGACTCTTGTCCATGGACAAATGGATCAAATTTGGCTACAAATATACTGTATTTATCAATTATATTTTGCATACAAAAACCCAAGCCTATTTTAGCCTATTTATCATGAGCATTTTTTTCAATATTATAAAAAAATAAAAAATATTAATTCATATGAACAATGTTATTATTTTAATGACCATTAGGGATCCCCAAATCTCAATCTGCCAATAATCTGCTAATAATTAATTTACTGCTAATGTTACATAATACCCAATATAGCTAATGTATGGGTTACATTAGCAAATGTACAACTAAAGCAAACAGATGCCATTTTAGACCCATTTTCACAGACTTTTTAATTAGTATGTGTGTTTGTGTGTGTGTATAGACAGTGTGATTCAGATACTGTAGAATTGCTCAAAAACTGAATAGAATCTGGGCTTCTTACAGTATGAATTATTAAAAATTTAATTCCCCACATTTAGTGCACTATGGATGAACTTAATATTTTGCCTTTGTTTTAATAGATGGTACAGAGGAAAACTATTACGCTATGACTTTCCACCAAATGAAAAACATGATGTAACTGTTTGCCAACAAACAAATATAACGTATTGTTATTGCTTGTTTTACTCCAACTCTTAATTTATTTTAACAAACAAATAAAATTAATTTACACCCTCTATATTAAAATGTTGGTTGGCTTTGATGTAACTTCAGGTCAAAGGTTATTTCAAATGTACCAAAATATTTATATGCATGACAGATTCATAGTCTTTATAAAATTGCTAGAAAATCATTGCTGTTTTAAAACATACAGACGTTACCCAGCCTGATATTAGCAGTTTCTGTTTTAACAATATAGCTGCCATTTTTTATTTGCTTTGTTTTGGGTGGAAATGTGCTGAATGGTTCAAGATTGGCTTTAGCACTAATATCTAGTTTGTGTTAAAGGGATACGTGTGTTTTATATACGCATACAGTACATGCTTGGGTGAAAATATTGATTCTCAGATGCATTGCGGTCTATATTTAAATTATTTCAACATCATTTTAATTCAATGATTTATCTTTTGTTATTTATTGCTTGTACCGAGACATATTTCGTGTTTACTGTTAAAATTCCTCTTCTGTGTGTTCAGATCCAGCCAGTTGTATCAAGGAGTAGTTTAGCCACCGTTCCTACCGGAGTGACCCGAGAAGAGGAGAGCAGCCGTTCACACAACACAAAGAAAGGAGCATTTCATGAGATCTTTAACCTGCCCGAGAATGAAAGACCTCTGCCTGGTGAGAACTCTATCTGACCAGCAACAATTCACCATTGTAATAGTGGAGCAATGGTAATGATATGGTTTTGTTTGGATGTTCTTTCTTCTAGTATGTGAGAACGGATGGAGATGCTGTCTGATAAATAGAGACAGGAAGATGCCAACTGACTACATCCGCAACGGGATGCTCTATGTCACTGAGAAGTAAGAAATGTTGTGCATTTAGTATGTGATGGTTGAGCAGTGCACGATTTAGACTTAAAGATCTGGGGCCAGTTGCATAAACATAGCCGCTAAGTTAAGACTGTCGCTGTGTCCGAAATGGCATACTGTGACAGTACATACTGACCTATCGGCCGTTAAAACAGTATGTTCTAGTATGAGTAGGAGTCGTATGAATACATTTCGGACATACTGCGTCTGCCATGTTTTATGGTCATGTGACCCGTATGCTCTTTGACCTATGACGTATTAACAACAACCTATACGTGAACATAATTTAGTCACAAGAAATTCATTTATTGGCACTTACATTAAAAACGGAAGTCCGCCTTAAATGTTTTCCGTTATATTTATGTGATTTACTTTTGAAATTAGACCGTTGCTGTCATAATCACATACACTGCGTTCCAAATTATTATGCAAATGATATCTTTCTCTGGTTTTCCTAATTTGTCGATGCAAATGACAGTCAGTATAATTTTCAAGTAATCAACAGTTAGGGTACATTTGGAATTTTATTGAACAAACCTCCCACTGACAACAGTATTTATTTAAAAAATGAAAAACTCAAAATGCACTGTTCCAAATTATTATGCACAACAGAGTTTGAAAACATTTCATAGGTTGTAAAAAACTGAAAATGGTCATTTGTTGAATTTGCAGCATTAGGAGGTCATATTTACTGAAATCAAAAGCTATTTCAATCAAAAACATCCTAACAGGGCAAGTTACATGTTAACATAGGACCCCTTCTTTGATATCACCTTCACAATTCTTGCATCCATTGAACTTGTGAGTTTTTGGATAGTTTCTGATTGAATTTCTTTGCAGGATGTCAGAATAGCCTCCCAGAGCTGCTGTTTTGATGCTAACTGCCTCCCACCATCATAGATCTTTCGCTTGAGGATGCTCCAAAGGTTCTCAATAGGGTTGAGGTCAGGGGAGGATGGTGGCCACACCATGAGTTTCTCTCCTTTTATGCCCATAGCAGCCAATGACACAGAGGTATTCTTTGCAGCATGAGATGGTGCATTGTCATGCATGAAGATGATTTTGCTACGGAAGGCATGGTTCTTCTTTTTGTACCATGGAAGAAAGTGCTCAGTCAGAAACTCTACATACCTTGCAGAGTTCATTTTCACACCTTCAGGGACCCTAAAGGGGCCCACCAGCTGTCTCCCCATGATTCCAGCCCAAAACATGACTCCGCCACCTCCTTGCTGACGTCGCAGCCTTGTTGGGACATGGTGGCCATCCACCAACCATCCACTACTCCATCCATCTGGACCATCCAGGGTTGCACGGCACTCATCAGTAAACAAGACTGTTTGAAAATTAGTCTTCATGTATGTGTGGGCCCACTGCAACCGTTTCTGCTTGTGAGCATTGGTTAGGGGTGGCCGAATAGTAGGTTTATGCACAACTGCAAGCATCTGGAGGATCCTACACCTTGAGGTTTTCGGGACTCCCGAGGCACCAGCAGCTTCAAATACCTGTTTGCTGCTTTGCAATGGCATTTTTGCAGCTGCTCTCTTAATCCGATGAATTTGTCTGGAAGAAACCTTCCTCATTCTGCCTTTATCTGCACGAACCCTTCTGTGCTCTGAATCAGCCACAAATCTCTTCACAGTACGATGATCTCGCTTAAGTTTTCGTGAAATATCTAATGTTTTCATACCTTGTCCAAGACATTGCACTATTTGACGCTTTTCGGCAGCAGACAGATCCTTTTTCTTTCCCATATTGCTTGAAACCTGTGGCCTGCTTAATAATGTGGAACGTCCTTCTTAAGTAGTTTTCCTTTAATTGGGCTCACCTGGCAAACTACTTATCACAGGTGTCTGAGATTGATTTCAGTGATCCAAAGAGCACTGAGACACAATACCATCCATAAGTTTAATTGAACAATATAAAATTAAATGTTTACGACACTTAAATCCAATTTGCATAATAATTTGGAACGCAGTGTACTGGAGTGCCTCTCCCAGGGTCCACTAGAGGGTACTTCCCCATATCAACCAGACTGTTGCCATTCACTGAGTACTACATTATCCTCATAAAACCATTCCCGGACTCAAGTTATCCATCATTACTTTTACCTGTGTCCTGTTAACTGTTGTTTGTGCTGCCGTTATACCTTTACCAGGTATATCATCGAAAGTTTATGTATCTTGTTCACTGCAATCTCTAGCGGTCTTGGCTGTCTGTGACTTTGCTTTTTGCTCTGCCTTCGAGGTCTTTTGTATCTACTTGTTTGCCTTTGTCTTTCCTGTAGTTTGTTTGGACTAGACCACCTGTGTTTGGGTATATGCCTGTTGTATTGGACCTGATTTTGGACTCTAACCCACTTTTAATACAACTGCATTTGTGGATCCTGTCTTTCGTAGTAGTATATATGCGGGTCATATGTGTCAAAATGATTGACAGGTATGATTGATGGTGACTTGACCTTTGCAGGGGGGGGGTGTTGAATTACTTCCGGACCACCCACGTGCGAGGGCCCGCCCACTTTGGTTGACCTTTGACCGTATCCGCCCCTTAGTGTGGTACCGCCCCATGTGTTGAACTTTTGCCCTTTGACAGTATCTGTCCACGGTGAGGGATTGTCCCGTCTGCAGTTGAACTTTTGCCCGTATGTTTATCGAACATTTTTCTCTCTTTTCCGGGGCATGTTTGGACATGTTTTTATGAGGTTGACACGTATCTTATGCGCGAATGAATAAATCAACGAGTGATTAAATAAGGCATGAATACGAATAAGTAATTAAATAAACAATTGGTTATATAAGTGATTAAATAAATAATGAATAAGTAAATAAACAAAGCAAGGAATGAATAAGTAAGTAAATAAAGAAGAATAATTAATTAAATAATAGCATTCTATATATATATATATATATATATATATATATATATAGGCTGTGATAAAACTGTGGTAAAAACTTACGTTGGTTGAAAGACCGCATTCCTGACGTTATACTGAAAGGACTGTTTCAGACATTCCAGCGTTGCAAACACACCGACTCGTAAATTTGTTTTGAAAGAGGAGGATTGTAACCGGGTGTATTTCAACTTGTTTTCGACCTGTAGGTGACAGCGTCGGACGTTTTAATCATCTACGATTTGTTTTACGTCCATAGCGTGAAAATTGACCGTGTTATTTGAGAATCATTACGTGCTAACTGATCGGCTCAAGACAGCGAAGCTTTGTTTAGGAATAACAACTGTTTCCCACCTGTCATCAGTAGATCACATGAAACAATGCGTGACGAATCGTATCCGGACCTCTCTGTACTCATGATTTAAACCGTTTTAAATCGTCAATCATGTCATTCTCTAGACCATTTGTCGCGCATCTGGCTCATGTTCACACCACATGCGCCGTTTTCATCATAAGCATAAACAGGGGGAGGTTTTGTTAAATAAAAGCGGGAAAATAGCGAGGGCAAAATACACAGACATCAACATGGCACACCCGAGCAGCTCTCCTCAAACCCCGCCAAGAGAATGGGACGACGATCTATTAGAAGAGAATCTGGCTCTGGCACCGAAAAAACCATGAGGGTATATCGGTCTGACAAAGTTTCTTCACGAAAATAAGAACAACGTGACGGACGAAATTTTGATGGAGAGTAACCGCGTGATAGGCTACGCGTTTAACAAAGAGTCTCGAGTTGTAACACTCTACAGTGCTGACAAAAAAGGCGAATACGTACCCGGACAAGACCCCTGCGTGGCGTTCCCTGACAAGGACTGGACGTTGTTTTACAACTACGTCTGGAAGGATTTAAACGACAGTCGCGAAGAACCTTTGTACATCGCCGAGTAGGACTCAGTAATGCCCAACGGTCGTTACCGTGTGGTCGGCGATCATTCTAAAAAGAAACACCATGACTGCGTTTACATTTTCTTCTGCAAAGACAACACAAAGCTTCGCGATCGCACCGGGGCTATCCTGCCCGACGAACATCACGAGCTGTACGAGATGCAATTTTTGTTCAAATGGGCTGACCTTTATGCCCTGGACACCCTTTTTTCCAACATCAACAGAATGATCAAGTGGTGCTATATGCGCGATGGCTATTCCAGAGTTAAAGTGCAGCTGTTCCACCCCGAGAAGTGCGCACGCAGCCAGTGCGCCGTCGGACTGTCCCCACCCATTTACTATAGACATTATAAAAATCAGTAGACAGAGCCTCTCCCGCAACAATGTCTCAAGACTACGCTTCAGAAAACATCAGCGACTATTCTCTCCAAACCGTTCCTGACGCTCGCGATGACAACGCGGTACACCACATACAGATGGACGATCCTGCAGAATCGTCCGGGTCCCTAATGGAAGTGGGCGATACTCCGATCGATATCACAGACGGATTCTTCACGGACCTCGGCTACAACGTCATTAAAGGCGTGGTCACCGTGGTACTACAGCACATCATCAATGTCAAGCTCAAAGAAGAGTGTCTGGGGTGCGAAATAGATCACCCGAGCCAGATGCAGCATTCCTGTCTGTTTGAACCTACATCGTACTATTTTGCATCACACTTTTTAGAGTTCAGCCGCAAGCTGTTTAAAGACAAACTTTACCACCTCGCCGCATCCGCTCTACTACGCTGCGGGTTTAAGGCAGATACTCGCGCGATACAAGGAGCCGCGTGTGCCATTTACTACGAACTGAAAGACGAGCCATACATCGTCGCAATGCTAGACGAAATCCGAGTCTTCTGAACAGCGACACCGACAAGGTTTTCTGCAACGTCGTCAATACCTGGTATTCCCAAACGGATTCAGACAAAGACGTCCGAAGCATCAGCACAGATGCAAGCAAAGCCTGAACAAGACAAGATGGGAAGCGCCTGCAGCGGCCAAAAGATCATAGCTACCATATTTAAACAGTATTACAAAGTGCAGATGGTGGACCTGATGCGTAAGTTAATCAATGCGTCTTGCGATTCAGAAAACGATTGCGCTTAGGATAGCGTTCGTCTGTCAAATCTCAAGAAAAATATGATCTGGATGAAATATGAAAGGACTGTCAAATTCGTGGGGCAAAATGATCAGCTTCTGCATGATTGGTCAAGAGCCTATCTGCGTGAGCGTCAGAAAAGTTTTGGACATAGTGTCTGAATGTAGCGACGAGCTAGATGTTAAAGAGATCATGTGCATGTGCACGTACGTAACAGAGCTGTGCGTGGCCCTGATTTAAAAAAATGAGAAACACAACGTTGGTAAAATTGTTGAAACCCTGGTCGACTACATTCTCGACAAGAACCTAATGTCCTGCGTATATTTTCTGTGCTCGCTGGATAATATATAAGGCTTTATCACATGTGTGTTCATCATGTAATCATGTGTGTTCATATCATGTAATCATGACTTATTTTAGTACCTATGTAACCATTGTTTTATTATGACTTATTTTAGTACCTATGTAACCATTGTTTTATTATGACTTATTTTACTGCCTATGTAACCATTGTTTATTCATGATTTATTTTAGTGCCTATGTAACCATTGTTTATTCATGATTTATTTTAGTGCCTATGTAACCATTGTTTATTCATGATTTATTTTACTGCCTATGTAACCATTGTTTTATTATGACTTATTTTAGTAACCGATTGTTTATTCTCTTCTATGTCATGTATCGCTATTCTTTTTTTTTTTTATAAAATCTTAAAACGCATAAATTTTGCTATTCATTCTTTTATGGAGAGAGGAAGTGCTAACATGGCAGAGCTCATGAAGGAAGCTTATTACACGCCGTCCAACCCTGGATCGTTAGGAGGTAAAAAACGATTAAAAGACGCCGTTCTAAAGGACACCGGTGTCCGCCTGAGCGAACAACAGGTTACGGAATGGCTGTCGGGCGAGGACGCTTACACGCTGCATAGAGCGGCTCCTATAAAATACAAACGGAATAGAGTCGTAGTGTAAGGTATGGATACTCAGTTCCAGGCGGATCTTGTCGACATGTCCGCCTATTCCGCGGAAAACGATAATCATAAATTTTTACTAACGTGCATAGATGTATTTAGCAAGTACGCATGGAATAAGAGTGCTAAAGAATAAGAGCGGGCCCGAGGTTACTAAAGCCTTTGAATCTATACTCGACGAGGGACGCATACCGCGCAAATTACAGACAGATTTGGGGAAAGAATTCTTTAATAAACATTTTCAAGATTTGATGAAAAAGCACGACATTTATCATTTTGCTACGGCTACCGATTTGAAAGCGAGCGTCGTCGAGCGTTTTAACAGAACGTTAAAAAGTCGTATGTGGAGATTTTTAACGGCCACTAATTCACGGCGATACATAGACGTTTTACAAGACATCACGCAAGGTTACAACAGCAGTTTTCACCAGAGTATTAGAATGCGACCGATCGACGTGTGCAGAGAAAATGAGGCTTTGGTGTTTCAAAACTTGCAAGGCGGTACAAAGAACGATGCGCGATCGTTTAAATTTAAAGTCGGCGACGTTGTGAAAAATTCTTCCGTGTAGTTCTGCTCGTAACCTTTGGCGAACACCCCTCTCACTTTAGAAATCCTCACAACGTCGCCGACTTTAAATGTAAACGATCATGCATCGTTTGTCAAAATAATAATTGCGGGAGAGGCTCTGTCTACTGATTTTTATAATGGCTATAGTAAATGGGTGGGGACGGTCCGACGGCCCACTGGCTGCGCGTGCACTTCTCGGGGTGGAACAGCTGCACTTTAACTCTGGAATAGCCATCGTGCATATCGCACCACTTGATCATTCTGTTGATGTTGGAAAAAAGGGTCTCCATTTTATCCTCTCAGACACTTCAGGGTTCTGTTGTGGTGATAGCAGTCTATCAGTGATTATAATTCCACGTTTAGGATTTCATCTGGAGTAATTTCCAAATCGGCTTCCTGTGGGTGGGGTTGTTGAATTCTTTAATTAGAATGCATGGTGTTGATACAGACAAAGGTCAGCCCATTTGAACAAAAATTGCATCTCGTACAGCTCGTGATGTTCATCGTGCAGGATAGCCCCGGTGCGATCGCGAAGCTTTGTGTTGTCTTTGCAGAAGAAAAAGTAAACGCAGTCATGGTGTTTCTTTTTAGAATGATCGCCGACCACACGGTAACGACCGTTGGGCATTACCGAGTCCCACTCGGCGATGTACAAAGGTTCTTCGCAACTGTCGTTTAAATCCTTCCAGATGTAGTTGTAAAACAACGTCCAGTCCTTGTCAGGGAACGCCACGCAGGGGTCTTGTCCGGGTACGTATTCGCCTTTTTTGTCAGCGCTGTAGAGGGTTACAACTCGAGACTCTTTGTTAAACGCATAGCCTATTACGCGGTTACTCTCCATCAAAATTTCGTCCGTCACGTTGTTCTTATTTTCGTGAAGAAACTTTGTCAGACCGATATACCCTCGTGGTTTTTTCGGTGCCAGAGCCAGATTCTCTTCAAATAGATCCCATTCTCTTGGCGGGGTTTGAGGAGAGCTGCTCGGGCATGCCATGTTGATGTCTGTGTATTTTGCCCTCGCTATTTTCCCGCTTTTATTTAACAAAACCTCCCCCTGTTTATGCTTATGATGAAATCGGCGCATGTGGTGTGAACATGAGCCAGATGCGCGACAAATGGTCTAGAGAATGACATGATTGACGATTTAAAACGGTTTAAATCATGAGTACAGAGAGGTCCGGATACGATTCATCACGCATTGTTTCATGTGATCTACTGATGACAGGTGGGAAACAGTTGTTATTCCTAAACAAAGCTTCGCTGTCTTGAGCCGATCAGTTAGCACGTAATGATTCTCAAATAACACGGTCAATTTCACGCTATGGACGTAAAACAAATCGTAGATGATTAAAACGTCCGACGCTGTCACCTACAGGTCGAAAACAAGTTGAAATACACCCGGTTACAATCCTCCTCTTTCAAAACAAATTTATGAGTCGGTGTGTTTGCAACGCTGGAATGTCTGAAACAGTCCTTTCAGTATAACGTCAGGAATGCGGTCTTTCAACCAACGTAAGTTTTTACCACAGTTTTATCACAACTTATTCGTTCGTTTATTTACTTACTTATTCATTCCTTGCTTTGTTTATTTACTTATTCATTATTTATTTAATCACTTATATAACCAATTGTTTATTTAATTACTTATTCGTATTCATGCCTTTATTTAATCACTCGTTGATTTATTCATTCGCGCATAAGATACGTGTCAACCTCATAAAAACATGTCCAAACATGCCCCGTAAAAGAGAGAAAAATGTTCGATAAACGTACGGGCAAAAGTTCAACTCCAGACGCGGACAATCCCTCACCACGTCGACAGATACTGTCAAAGGGCAAAAGTTCAACACAAAGGGGCGGTACCACACTAAAGGGTGGATACGGTCAAAGGTCAACGCAAAGTGGGCAGGCCCTCGCGACGTGGGTGGTCCGGAAGTAATTCAACCCCCCCGCAAAGGTCAAGGTCACCATCAATCATACCAGTCAATCATTTTGAACACAATGACCCCCATATATACTACTTTCGTGCAGTTCATGACAGTTGCTCCTATGGCATCAGGGGATAGAGAAGTGTCCATCTGATGCACACTCAAGAATTTCGGTAGAAGTAATTGACCATTTGGGTGTTTCTTGCCTACTTTTTTTGCATACTGCGGTTTCGGACATACTATTCATGACTCATACTCTTTTTCGGCTACGATGTAGTATAGAAGTAGGCGAGTCTTAACACTCACAGACTAGCAATTAGTTAGGACTAATCAGTCTTACTTTTCATATTTCAATAAGACCAATCTACCTTTTTTATTGACCTGACTTGAAGTTATGACCAGTCTTGAAAAAAAAATTAGGTGACTAACTTTTAAGACCAGTCTAAGCAGTTTATGCAACCAGCCCCTGGCCATCAACCTTAAGGTCATATCATCATTATTTCGTACCGTAGTTTAACATCATAACACATGTGCCTGTGTAGCGTGGACATTGATCTAAGCAGTGTTTGTATATTAATACAATATATGATTCTCGATCCATCAGCTTCCTGTGTTTTGAGAGTTCCAGCTCAAGATCAGGTTCTTCAAAGAAGAACAAAGTCATAAAACTGGTGGACATCACAGATATCCAGAAGGTATCTCTAAATCTTAGTGAAACAATATGATGTGTATTCGTGGCAATATACAGATCAGCATTGCTACAGGTCTTCCTTTGCTTTTTCCATAGTACAAGGTTTTGTCAGTTTTGCCTGGATCTGGAATGGGCATCTCTATTGCCACGCCGTCAACACAGAAGGTAATTCCAAATCGTGCTTAAAGTAAAGCTGTTTAGTGTTAGATTAATCATAAAAACGGTTTATCTCTTTGATTCATAAATTAGTAAAGTATGATGGTAAACTGGGTGGTAAAACTGTATTTATTAATATTGCATTGCGACTTAGACACGTCTTTACCTGTGATATGGTCCTAGTTCTGTACAGTTCTTTTGATACATAAGTTATGTTAAAATGTTTTGTGTAAAGCTGCTTTGCCACAATGCACATTACATTTTCAAACTAAATTTGTCTTGTTCCTTTAGCCACTTGTGTTTGGTGCAATGATTCACAGAGATGAGGCCTTTGAGACAATCTTTACGCAGTACATGAAGATCATGACCACAGCCAACCCTGAGACGTAACTCACTCTTTATTCTTCAAGAGGACGTCTCATTTTGCCAGGACCATTTTCTTTGGTCTCGTTTACTTTGACTGTGATCTGAGAACTGTCAGCATTGATCTGACATGCAGGAGCGAGAGTAAGAGCATACATTCCTATGACACTGACATTTCTTATTGGAGGAATGTGGGCAGCTTTGCGTCATGTGACTTTAACAGTTTTTGGCTTTCAAAAAGTTTACAGACTTTGTGTTACTGTATGTACTTGTCTCTCCCAGTGATTCATGTTTCCACACTTTTATCCTGGTACATGTAAGGGGGGTGTTTTGTTAAGGAATTTGATTGTACAGTCTTTAACACTTCAGAAAGACATTCTATCTTGTTTTTTAGGAAAATATCTAAACATCTTTAGAATTATGTAAGATAATCATTTTCTTGAGAAAACATATCTTGAATGAAGTGTGTTATTTTTACCTCATGTAACAGTTGTTTTGTGTTACCACAATTTAGTGAGTTTATAATTAAAACAAGAAGATCTATTAAAATTCAAAATCAAGCAAATCTTTATATCTTACACATTTAGAAGTAATTTCAAATTCATATTTTGTTTTAAGGATGTTTAGATAATTTTACTGGAAAAGCAGAAAATAAATATTGTGAGAATGCTCATTTGAGACGAATGCATTAAAATGGTCAAATACAGTGATTTGCAGTAACAAAGTCAACATTTCTTTGTGGCGAAAAAATGCTCTTCAGATTATAAAAAAGAAAGAGATAGTTCTTTAAAAAACCTTTGACTGAATGGTTCTTTGTGAAACCAAAAATGGTATCAAAGAACTTTTTAAGCACCTTTATTTTTAAGAGTGTAGCTCTCAAATTTTATTTCTACTAGTCTTTAAATAAAAATGACAACTTTTTGAGATTCTTGTAATAACTAAATTGTAATACTGAAGAAAGCATCTTGTCCAACAAGATGGCTGAACTAGCGGTTTCTGGGAAACGGGCTGGAGGAGGGAGGAGCAAGGAAACTAGGAATTAGAACCCCCTGCTCCCCCCCCCCCCCACAGCTAAACCTTGGGGCCTCTGGATTGATCACTGATGCCGAATGCCATTGCTTATTGCCACGGGACCAAATGCAATGTGTATGACTAAACACAAATTAAATTCGAGAACGCTGGCAGAGGGAGAGATTTTGTTGTTTGTGACATGATTAGAGTGTTGTGGCAACAGGCTCTGTCACTCACTTCAACGTAAACTTTGACTGAAAAATAAATTATATTCGGGGTTTTTTGCTGCAAATCACTGTACTCTTAAGACTGACAAAGAAAAGTGTTTTTACATTGTTTACATTGTTACTGCATGCCCGCAAAACACACTCGCTTCACCTCACCTCTCAGCAAAGTGTGCGTCGTGTTTTTAAGCAGAATATCTTCCCAAACTGCGTTCTGTGGGAAAGTGGAGTTTCAAATGGTTTAAAATGCCTTTATATTATAATTGTAGTGTTGACGTTTCTTAATGCTTTAGTCACTTTGAACTAAAGTATGCTACAAGTAAATTAGTTTTACAATGAAGTCATTACAAGATGTTAACAGTATCAAAGACTCAGTCCTGTAGAATAAACTAGCTTTACACCCATTTTGAAGACAATCTTTGAGTGAATGTTTAGATATTATGTTTTGAAATTGGAAAAAATAATAAATCTATTTTAGGACTTTTCCATCCAAATACAGATTCTGAAAATTAAATTCAGTACATTGTAATGTATATTTAAATAGAACTTGTACACATCTTTATTATTTAATTTTTACAACAACTAAATGTAATGTAATTTTTTTATTAAATTTTGGGGTCATTATGTTAAGAAATGAGAATGCGGGTGTATAATTGTTATGGAAATATCAATTATAGGGAAACAAATCTTAATGGTTTTAAAAAAGGTTTTCATTTTTTTTCAAGTATTATTGTTTTATTTTATTTTTGAATAGCACTAATAGCTTTGTGTTGAATCAATTCTGGTTAAAAGCTTGGCTTTTAGTTGCAAATAGTTTCACTTATGTATTGACAAACATGCTAAGAGTTCTGTGCTTTGGCCAGAGGTGTAAAGAGTACCTGAAAACCATACTTAAGTAAAAGTACAGATACCTTGCAGTGAAAATTACTCCATTACAAGTTACAAGTCACCAATTCCAAAACGACTTCAGTAAAAGTCTCCGAGTATCTGATTTTAACAGTACTTGAGTATTTTACTCATACTGAATGTAGGCTCAAAGAAGCACTAGTCCTCAACACTTAAGAGACACGTCAGTGAAAAACAGTTGATTTGTGAGGAGAGCAATCTCATTTATTTTCTTAAATCATAATAAGACTGAACACCTCAAAATTGCAACAAATCATGGTCGACACCATAACCTACGTCATTACAAACACCCTAAGTCTCATTTAAGCTCAAGTGCTCATAAGTAAACCAAACTCCTTCAAAAGGGTCTCTTCAATATAACAGATAAATAAAATAATGTTAAGTAGAATTAAAAAGTCAAAGCCTTTTTGCACTGGACATGCTGGTTTGGGCCTCATCGCCAGCTGCAGTCATGTCCTCATTTCACATACACGGTTAGCCCTTACCTGCCATTTCTACAGTAATATATTGGCAACACTGTTGCCAGCTAGTTACTGTAGGTGTTTTACAGTAAACTACTGCAATGGCTGTTTGAAGATACATTATTAAAGAATCTATTAACGCACTTAAGTCACACAGTCTTAGATGAACAAGTGTAAATAACAGATGAACACAATAAATCTGTCAAGATTTCACCAGAGGAGAATTAAACACAAACATCAATAACATCTTCACATATTACAGACACCACTTTCACTTTATATCTGTCATCTGTGTAAGATCTTATTGAGATTTAACTCTAGTTCATAGTGGTTCAATTATGTTTTAAGTCACCATTATGGCGATCAGTGTTTGCTTTGGTTGGACTCTTTGACTTTCTTGTAGCTTTAAAATGTACACTTATACCATAACACTGAAAGGGACTTTACAGGAACCGCAACTTTATGTTTGCTTAGTAACTGAAGATACATCTGAAAGAATTCAATCATTAAATAATAATAATATAGCATTTAAGATTTATTAAGATATGTTTGGTAAAGTGATTACATGTTATAATGGAAAGATCTCTGTCAGAAAATCTTTCTTTGCAATTGAGACACAGTTAGACACTTGACATACAAACCTCATCAATGGTGACAAACAATCATGAATGAGTTTTGTACTATGTACCCAGCATGCATTGCAGCATGAAGCTGTTCAGTTGATTGTCACCATTGTTGAGATTCATATGTGAATTGTTCATTTCTCTGTGTCCGACTCATTCTATAGGTTAATATTTTGTCTATATAGTGTGAGAGCACTTTTGAAAATTGAAATACTATACATTCTTTTTACTGGTTTACATCACTTCATGGCAATAGTCCCACCATATGGTCAAATTTTGAGCAAACATGTTTAGAGCACATTTAGGAAGAGTTAGTTTTTAAAATAAGAGCTATAGATGTGTGACCTACAGTAACTAGCTGGCAAGAGTGTTGCCAATATATTACTGTAGAAATAGCGGGTAAGGGCTAACCATGTATAAACCGCCAGCGATTGACATCTACCTGATACTGCACTCATATTCACATAAAGAAGCCATGTTGACAAGTTTTTGTAAATTAGGGCAAAATCCACAAGATTGTAGTACCTTCATTGCCCTGTAAATGGCGATATTAATTATAAGATAGGTGTCATGCAAAATGTAATGTGTAATTGCATTAGTCATTACAAATGTAGTGGAGTAAAGAGTACATATACTTGTTCAAAAATGTAGTTAAGTAGAGAGTAAAAGTTGCTAATATCTTTAATACTCAGTACAACTACAAAGTAGCCAAAAAGATACTTAAGTAAAGTAACTAAGTACATTTACTCCAATACTTTACACCACTGGCTTTGGCTGTAAATGCAATTATGCCTGTACTTGCAATTTATGATGCAATTTAATTGGTTTATTCACAGAATATAAGTAGATATAAAAAATCTTATATAAATGTAATTTTTTATTCAAACAATATTTGAAGTTGTTTGGCATTTGACCTAGTTTTTACCCTAAATCGGGTGTCCAATGTCGTTCCTGGAGGGCCACTGTCCTGCAGAGTTTAGCTCCAACTTGGCTCAACACACCTGTTTGGAAGTTTCTAGTCTGCTTTGTGAGACCTTGATTAACTGTTCGTGTGTGTTGGATTAGGGTTGAAGCTAAACTTTGCAGGACACCGGCCCTCCAGGACTGACTTTGGACACCCCTGCCCTAAATGAATGACATTGATGCACAAAGATTAAATTTAAGTAGCTGAACAATCAGGGCCACATTTGTATATTAAGCATTATAGATATTCATCTCATGAGAAAATGCTATTCATGCTTTCTGTCTGTTATCTTGCTTTTAAGAATTGTAGAATTCCCAAAGAAGGTTCAGTGTATTTTACAGTATGTCCTTGCAAGCTTTGGAGGTGATGACTTTTAGAAATTGTTTGGGAAGTAGCCTTGGATTGCACTAATGAAGCACAGAATGTATCAGAATAGTTGTTTTGCCAAATGTTGTTTCTTCTTTAAAGTTATTTGTCTCAAACTGTGATGTTTACACAAAGGCTGGGTCGTAATACGCAGTTGGATCCCTGCTAAACGGCTCGGCCCAGGGGCGTGAAAACTGCAACTATATTTTTTAGGTTACTCTCAATTATCTGGGTAAAGTCAAATATGTGACATTTGCTGACTTGTTTTTAAGATACTGGGCACAAATTCTCTATGAAGTATAGGTGTATATTAATGCAGTGCATAAGTGAATCTCACAAACCTGTAATGAACATGGGTGTTAAAATAAAAAATATAAAGAAAAAATATATATTTTGCAATATTTAAATCATTGTGGTTTTTTTCTGGAAGTACAGTATATTTGACCAAATTCTCATTAATGCAACTTACAGTAATCAAACTTATGTTAAAAAATATATATATTATAATTATATTATATAATAACAGTGTTGATACATCATGCTGTATTTGTTGTACCTTAAATGGATTTTGATCTTTTCTTCAATACAGTAGATTTCAGTTAACATCACATTATCAGATTGAATTTTGGGATGAAATTGTACTTAACTGCTATGAAAAACATGTCACATCACCAAATATTAAATATAGACATTTCTTTGTGAGATAAACCCACATGAGCATCCACATAAACAAAAATGAGCAACCATTTTAATGATGCTCTGTACATATATGTAGATGGTTAGGGTGGCATCTTTATGTGGCTTTAGATCATTTTAATATCTGTGCAAAATATTGGGTTATTTTCTTAAAAACCGTTGACAGACAGTTAATCTAACAGATGTAAACATTTACATTTAGCAGACGCTTTTAACCAAAGCGACTTACAGAGAGTTCACGGCGCAATAAGCAATATGTCATACAGGAGCAATAATACAATAGGTGCTAATACATAGTTACTAGTTTCAACAAAAGCTAGACCACTACCTGTTGGGAGAAAGAGAGAGGGTTAGTGTTTTTTTTTTCATTTGTCAAGTATTCACAGAAGAGATGGGTTTTAAGTCGTTTTTTGAATGTTGTGAGAGATGTGGTTGACCGGACTGAGTTAGGAAGAATGTTCCACCAGGAAGGAGTTGTGAAGGAGAATGAGCGGAAAAGCGATTTACTGCCCTTATGAGAAGGCAATACAAGACACCGCTGGTTTGCTGAAAGCAGGGTTCTTGATGGGGTGTAGGAGTGTAGGAGGGTGTGAAAGTATGCAGGTGCAGATCCAGTGATAGTCCTGTAGGCAAGCATTAGTGACTTGAATCTGATACGGGCATCAACCGGTAGCCAGTGGAGAGAGATGAAAAAGGGTGTCACATGAGCCCTTTTGGGCTGTTGGAAGACGAGGCGTGATGCTGCGTTCTGAACCAGATGGAGTGGTTTGATAGCCTTTGCAGGAAGATCAACAAGGAAAGCATTGCAGTAGTTCAACCTTGAGATTACCAGGGCCTGGACAAGGAGTTGTGCCGCATGCTCAGTGAGATAGGGTCTAACCTTTCTAATGTTGAATAAGGCATATCGGCATGACCGCTTTGTCTTTGCAATGGGATCATTGAAGGACAGCTGTTCATCAAATATGACTGAGGTTCCTGGCTGTTTTCGAAGGAGTGATTGTGGTATTTCCAAGTTGGATGGTGAGATCGTGTTGCACCGTGGGGTGTGCCGGAAACACGAGTAGTTCTGTCTTGGCAGGGTTCAGCTGGAGGTGATGCTCTTTCATCCAAGCTGAGATGTCTTCTAAGCAGGCTGTAATGCGAGCTGATATTGTGGTATTGTCTGGGTGAAACGAGATGTAGGTCTGGGTGTCGTCAGCGTAACAGTGATACGAGAAGCCATGTGCCCGTATGATGGGTCCCAAGATGTGTAGATGGAAAAAAGCAGCGGTCCAAGCACCGATCCCTGAGGGACCCCAGTAATCATGTGGTGAGCAGTTGACAGCGAGCCCCTCCATGACACCCTGAAGGATCTGCCGGAGAGGTAGGATTTGAACCAGCGGAGAGCCTGAGATTACTAGAGATGACAGGGTTGCTAGCAGTATCTGGTGATTGATAGTGTCAAATGCTGCAGATAGGTCTAGCAGAATCAGGACCGAGGATTTAGATTCTGCCTTGGCTAGCCGTAGTGCTTCTGTGACCGATAGTAGTGCAGTCTCAGTGGAGTGGTTTGTTTTGAAGCCAGACTGCTTGTCACCCAGTAGTTCATTCTGGGATAGGTAGGAAGACACCTGGTTGAAAATTGCCCTTTCAAGTGTTTTTGCAATAAATGGGAAGAGAGAGACAGGTCTGTAACTGTCGGTAGTAGAGGGGTCCAATGTGGGTTTCTTAAGTAGGGGCGTGACCTGGGCCTGTTTGAATGTGGATGTAAAAGTGCTGGTGAACAGGGAGGTGTTGATGATATGTGTGAGTGCCAGCTGAGTGGCACACCTGATAAATTGCAAGTCTTGAGTGCAAGAGGTCGTTGGTTCGAAACTCGTGTTGCGCATTTATACATTTCAATTTGCAAGTATGTGCACAAATAATGCAAGTATGTAAACAAATACTTGACATTTTAGTAATTAAATTAAATTAAATAAAGTGCGATGTATGTAGTGCAACTTAAAGTGGTTTATAATACATCTAAATATATACAAACAGAAACAAGGTAAGTACAAAATTACATTCTTTCTTTCATTTGTTCTTCCTATACACTGTATTTCTGCTACTTTTTCTCTACTGTCTCATTTCATGTTGTGGGTACACTGGGGGAAGTGTGGACATGCTGAAAATTCTAACTTATGTTATCCGTATCTCAAATACATTGTATTTCTTTTATTTTTGCTCTGTGGGCATGCTGTGGGTACACTGGGGGAAGTGTGGGCTGTGTCTGGGCATGTGGGGGAAGAGTGGGCTGGGTATGGTGGGTACACTGGGTAAAGCGGGGCAAAGTGTGGGCTTGGCCCCGGAGGTACTGCTTGCAGTTCTTGTTTGTCATTCTTTCTGTAGTGGTCTAAAGAAAAGGAATACAAAGAAATGTATATACAGAAGTAATGTAATATAAGTTCTGATTTAAATAGTATATTACTAATTCATAATGTGTTGTACATGTTTTTTTATTTAGGTAAATTAATGAAATGTGTAAATTAAAATGTCTGTTTTTTAATGTCTGTTAATATACAGCATTTGACTTGTATATTTATAGTTGTTTTAGGCCTGATTTTTATTGTACAGGAAATATTTGATATGGTTTGTTTGTATTTTTTTATTTGATCGTTCGATTAGTTTGGCCCTACCATAAGCATATGCTTTATATACAAAGCCAGAGTATACCAGAAGAAAGGACATCTTTGCACAAAGAAATAATGTTGATAATCACTGTTCATAATTCATTTTACAGCCATTTTACAGATTTACTCAGTTAGATGACCACCACTAGATGACGCTGAAGTCAAGGGATTTAAGACAGAACAGAAATGTACAGGAATAAATAATCAGCATTATATTAGGGCTGTCACGATTATTAAATAATCGTCTCATCGCGATTGTTTGACCTCATCGCGATGATTTCGGATCATCGCAATTATCGCACATCTCTATAGAAGACACTAGGGGGAGCTGTAGTGCATCTGCATATTACATATTTTAGTGTATATATTGTTACTAAAGCATGGTAATACTTGTCAAATGTACCACCTCCAACACAATCACTTAAAAAAAGACTAAAACATATACAAATTACCTGCAGTACAATTTAATATTATTTAAGCAAATCTCAGTGTGAAAACCAGTCTACCAAAATTTAAAGTAAAATTTTACTGTAGTCTTGCAAGTGAGAAAAAAACAGACTAGAAGCTTTTCTATGACCGATAGCATTTTAATGGTGGCTTCAATTCACACCTGATCAATTTACTTCATTTACAAGTATTTGGTGGTTGTATTATTGACAGGTAAAACCCTAAACCTTAAATATATGATGACCCAATTTTTTCCGATGTATTTCCAAGAAAAAAACATAGTTTTGTATTCAGAACAATATGGTCGTTTCAATCGCTGAATCAGAAATGTATGAGAATTAAATGTCAAAGCTCAAAAACAGACAATTAATCGTCATAATCGCCAAAGCCCTAAAACAGACAATTAATCGCCATAATAGCAATGATTTATTAGACAATTAATCGTCACTCAAATTTCATAATCGTGACAGCCCTACATTATATGTGTATTATTGTGATTTTAAAGGTTGTTGGGAAACATATAATGCACATAATTAGTCATGTTAATTGATTTCAAATGCTGTTAAACAGTCCTATTGTGTTCAAAAATAGTTTGTTTATGCAAAGAGTACTACCCTGTTTTTTTGACATATGTATTTGTATAAAAAGTACTATGAAATGTCTCTTGGAAGCGAGTGCCATGTGAGTGTATATAAATAAGTCCCACGGCGTAAAGGATTGAAGTGAACCCATGGGTCAGAATGATGATGATCCATCTTACTGATCTCTTGTAACTGTCAGCTACAATCAGATTAAACTAGGGTTGTCGTAATATAACATTTTTAACCAAATTAATACTTGCACTGATTAATTAATCAAATGCATCACAATTAGTGGCATGTCAATCTTGGCTCAAAGATTACCCCAACATCTGTCTGGCTCATGTGCTCGTTTCTCAAACAGTGGCACTTTTTTGCCCCAATTTTATGTCATTCGAACTGTTTGAAAAACAGTTTTTGCACAGGTGCATTAAATGTGTTAATGATTTCAACATCATAATACAATAATTAATTACACTAAATCAAAGGTTCAGTGTGTAATGTTTTAGAGGATCTATTGACAGTAGGGATGTAACGGTATCAACATTTCACGATACGATAGTACCTCGATATGAAGACTACGATACGATATTTATTGAATTTTGTGCAGGAAAAAAACAAAAAACAAATGAAGACTTGGAAAAATGTGGCATAAGTGTTTATTAAACTATGACTGAACAAAGATCACATTTATTATTTTTAGATTAGGTCATTTTAAAGTGCAAAGAACAGTAATATAATAGCATAAAAATTAATAACATAAAAATTGAGAACATAAAAAAATTAAAATGAAAAAAGTTTGAGTTGTTTGTCAACTTTTAACAACTCACAACCAGTCAGGTACTCGCCTCATTCATTGCTTCACTCACATACTCACCTCATTCACTGCTTCACTCACTGCTATTTTTCTCTCTCCTCGTATCATCATGAAACTTTTTGGGGTGATGTAACAAATGGCTCTTCATATTAGTCGTATTCCCCGAATTGTACTTCACCGCAGTCTGGCAGTGTCTGCATATTGTTTTTTGTCTGTCCGTCACCTTTTCTCGTTTCTTGTTACGGAAAACCGAAATGCTTCCACACATGCGATTTATAATTCGCTTTAGCTTCAACTAGAGGTGTGTGGAATGGCCAAAAATCTATTTCAAGGAATGAGTAATTTTATTTCACGGTAACGATATATTTCATGAAACAATCTCCCATTATAATTCTATATTTTATACCTCATTTTTCTTAGATTGATTTAACTAATTTATTTATTACAGTTCATTTAAATGCTCACCATAGTTAAAATGTAGGTAAGTTATGAAAATATACTAAAGATATCAAATTAAGTTCTGATAATCAGATGTATTATTTATTCATATTTATCTTCTGGCTATATCATATGTATACAGTAGGAAGATAGACAACATATATAACAATAAAGTATGAATATGCACAAACAATGAGAGTACAGTATGACTAGTGTTATAAACTGGTGTTCATGGGGTCTGTACTGTAGGTCTTTATCGCTCTTCACTCTCTATTAGATGAGCAATTTTAGTGTGTTGCGACTCTCTGTCTTTAGGTTTGTTTATTCTCGGGCTTGTTTTTGCACTGCGAGTCTCTGGTGACTCCTCACGCGTCTCCCAAAACTGGAGGTAGAAGCGCGTCACATCAAAGCGCTCACGCGCTCGCGAGCATCATCGCGCATTTCAACGCAAGTTTCACCTTGGCTCGCCTGAAGTTAAACTTTATAAAACTATTAACAGCTTTTCAAAACAACCTGACTTCTGAAATACGTGTTGAGAATGAGCTTTTTTAAATGCTGGCGCAGATCCCTGCACGAGCACTGCGGGTGAGAGAAGCGCCGGACTGGAGCGGATCACTAAACTACAGACTGAAAGAAGGTCAAAAGAATGTTTGATACGTTCATTTGTTACGGGTGGATTAATTCATTAGTTTTTTTCAGAATAGCCCTAATTTGCAGGCGCCGAGTTAACCACGCCTACTTATTTACATTCCGCGGAATACACGGAATAGAAAAATCTCTTACGGTTGACATTTTATTCCGCGGTAACGAATATTCCGTCATTCCGCCCAGCCCTAGCTTCAACAATTTGTAAATCCGTTTCTATGCCACTAGCGGCATCCGCCATTTTCGCTCAACTTGATCTGTAGCGGGCGGCAGCAGAGCGCAGGAGGATGATGGGCACGCATGGGTTGATGGGAATTGTAGTTCCGCTAGTGTTGCTTTCGTCAACGAAAATTATGACTAAATATGGTCGTCAACGAACCTTTATCACTGACGAAAACGAGACGAGACGCAACGTAAATCTGGTCATGTGACGATGACTATAATTAAATGTATAATGCAATATTGTTGACGAATAAAAACGAGACTAAATGTTGTTACAAAATAAAAACTATGCTAAAATGCTCTTCATTTTCGTTGACCAAAACGAGACGAGACGAAATGTTATAACGTTATTTCGTCTGATGCTTTAACCTAGAGCGGAGCGGAATCCTGTTTTTAAATGTCATCTGGCTGTTCTGAGTGAATTATGTGCACAGTTTAACTACAACACGAGTGATGGTCGAGGATTTATCTGCGTCTGCACTGTATGAGGATATGAACAAATGAACTTCATCTCCATTGCTCTGAGAGTTTATTTTACGAGCGTTTACTGTTTGAGTGAAGCTATCAGCAAACACAAAAACTAAGCGTCTTCCCAAAGACCCGTCAAAATAAAAGTCCCGTTAAATTGAACACTCCGACAAAAAATACTTTAGTGAACTATAGTATTGCTATTGAAAATTGTAGTGCCCTTGTAGTAAATTATAAACACTGTATACTATAGTAAAGTTCAACGTAGTATTGACTTTTACTAGTTTACTATAGTACACTACAGTATTTATGTGGACAAATAACCACTATTGTATAGTAAAAAAGGAAAACACACAAATTAGAAAAATTAAAACAAATTTAGGTAGTGTAAAAATATATGGCCCTAATTTACCCATCTGTATGTAACATGAATGTCTTTTGTCAGTTACCTGCCTTTTCATGATGAACTGCACTTGCATCATTTTTTTTTATGATGACAACCGACAATTTATACTTGTGCTCCTACTGTTTGGCCTGTGCTACCAAACTTTAAACCTCTCTAGCTCCAGTGCTATGTGCAAAAAAGTCTGCATTAATTTACTGCATTCTGTATGCTACTACAGGCACTGAGGGCAGTCACTCTTTTCCTGTTGGTTCTTTGCAATGCTGCAAATGTAACCTTCCAGTTGACTTGCGAAATCACTTCCATTTGTTTATTAATTTATTAATAAAGGATATTGGAAGTAAAATCGTCTGGGTAATTACAAATACTTTGATTTTAATAGTCACACAGCAAGAAAAAGAAAATTTGTATAGGAAAAAGAGTGCATCGAGAATCGTTTTATCATCCATCGCAGCCCTCTGAATCGTAATAGAATCGCATCGTGACCTAGAGATTCCCACCCCTACCGATGGCCTAAATTCAAATCAGAGCTCTTCCGTGTCTGGAATGGATGTATTCTTGAGTCTTAAGGTAACAATAATATAATAAGATAACCTTGTTTGAAATGGGTTTGGCTAAAAAAAATTTTGGTTTCTACTAGGTACTTAACTATATTGACTGGGTTAAATAGAATTGCATTACTAAAAAGAGATAAAATAAATTTTCATTGACTAAAACTAGAGTAAATGTCATCAGTTTTCGTCGACTAAACTAGATAAAATAGTCATGAAATTCTGACTAAAATAAGACTAAAATGCATCAGTTTTGTCGACTAAACTTGACTAGACTAAAAGAGTATGAACGTGACTAAAACTAATAAAAACTAAAATGACAGCTTGACACAAAGACTAGACTAAAACTAAAATTAAAACAGGCCGCCAAAAACAACACTAGTTCCGCTTCCTCAACGCTCCATTCGGCTTAAAAAACTACACTTTGCCATGGAAGAATCTATCGTCATGGACCACGATAGTACGTCCGGAAAAAAGTGCTATCGCCATACTCGATATTTACAATACCGGTTACATCCCTAATTGACAGAGAATGCATATAATATAACATAGTGACATTATAATGAGCAGATTATATACATTATACATTTCAGTGTTGTATAATGTAGGCGATGGAACGTGTTCAGATCTTAAGGAGCATTGACTGACAGATATTTGACGACATATTTACTATCTCTTGTCATTTCAAATCTTTATGACTTTCTTTCTTCTGCACCCTTACAGAAAAGACACAGAATTCACAGTTACAGTTTTTCCATTGACACATATACAACATGTGTTTAACATGTGCAAAAAACACATGTGATCACATGTGAAATGTGTGTTTTTGGAACATTTTGGTGTGAATTCCATGTGAATTCGCACGTGAAACCCATGGGATAACATGTAAAAACCCATGGGATAAATATGTCAACATGTGGTGATGTGAAGAACATGTGATCACATGTGAGACATGTCGCAATGTTATCCCATGGGTTTTTACATGTTATCCCATGGGTTTCACGTGGAATTCACATGGAATTCACACCAAAATGTTCCAAAAACACACATTTCACATGTGATCACATGTGTTTTTTGCACATGTTAAACACATGTTGTATACATGTGATCACATGCGAAAAACATGTAAAAAACATGTGAAATTCATGTGTCTTTTCTGTAAGGGAAGATTCTGAGTTCTGAAAAACATCTGCTGTGTAAAAAAACATCTGATAAATGTTTCAGAAAAAAGCAGTTTTACATACATTCAAATAAATATCAGGAAACGGCTCAGAAATGTATTGCAAACATTGAGCAAACACTAAAAAATATATCTTGCAGATGTAAATGTGCAAATAGAAGCATTCTAGATGATGTGTGTTGTGTGCTTCAGGGTTATATCATGTTCAGGCTTTGCTTGCATCTGTGCTGACGCTTCGGACGTCTTTGTCTGAATCCGTTTGGGAATTCCAGGTATTGACGACGTTGCAGAAAACCTTGTCGGTGTCGCTGTTCAGAAGACTCTGTCGGATTTCTTCTAGCTTTGCGACGATGTATGGCTCGTCTTTCAGTTCGTAGTAAATGGCACACGCGGCTCCTTGTATCGCGCGAGTATCTGCCTTAAACCCGCAGCGTAGTAGAGCGGATGCGGCGAGGTGGTAAAGTTTGTCTTTAAACAGCTTGCGGCTGAACTCTAAAAAGTGTGATGCAAAATAGTACGATGTAGGTTCAAACAGACAGGAATTCTGCATCTGGCTCGGGTGATCTATTTCGCACCCCAGACACTCTTCTTTGAGCTTGACATTGATGATGTGCTGTAGTACCACGGTGACCACGCCTTTAATGACGTTGTAGCCGAGGTCCGTGAAGAATCCGTCTGTGATATCGATCGGAGTATCGCCCACTTCCATTAGGGACCCGGACGATTCTGCAGGATCGTCCATCTGTATGTGGTGTACCGCGTTGTCATCGCGAGCGTCAGGAACGGTATGGAGAGAATAGTCGCTGATGTTTTCTGAAGCGTAGTCTTGAGACATTGTTGCGGGAGAGGCTCTGTCTACTGATTTTTATAATGGCTATAGTAAATGGGTGGGGACGGTCCGACGGCCCACTGGCTGCGCGCGCACTTCTCGGGGTGGAACAGCTGCACTTTAACTCTGGAATAGCCATCGCGCATATCGCACCACTTGATCATTATGTTGATGTTGGAAAAAGGGTCTCCAGGGCATAAAGGTCAGCCCATTTGAACAAAAATTGCATCTCGTACAGCTCGTGATGTTCGTCATGCAGGATAGCCTCGGTGCGATCACGAAGCTTTGTGTTGTCTTTGCAGAAGAAAAAGTAAACGCAGTCATGGTGTTTCTTTTTAGAATGATCGCCGACCACACGGTAACGACCGTTGGGCATTACAGAGTCCCACTCGGCGATGTACAAAGGTTCTTCGCGACTGTCGTTTAAATCCTTCCAGACGTAGTTGTAAAACAACATCCAGTCCTTGTCAGGGAACGCCACGCAGGGGTCTTGTCCGGGTACGTATTCGCCTTTTTTGTCAGCGCTGTAGAGGGTTACAACTCGAGACTCTATGTTAAACGCATAGCCTATTACGCGGTTACTCTCCATCAAAATTTCGTCCGACACGTTGTTCTTATTTTCGTGAAGAAACTTTGTCAGACTGATATACCCTCGTGGTTTTTTCGGTGCCAGAGCCAGATTCTCTTCAAATAGATCGTCGTCCCATTCTCTTGGTGGGGTTTGAGGAGAGCTGCTCGGGCATGCCATGTTGATGTCTGTGTATTTTGCCCTTGCTATTTTCCCGCTTTTATTTAACAAAACCTCCCCCCGTTTATGCTTATGACGAAAGCGGAGCATGTGGTGTGAACATGAGCCAGATGCGCGACAAATGGTCTAGAGAATGACATGATTGACGATTTAAAACGGTTTAAATCATGAGTACAGAGAGGTCCGGATATGATTCGTCACACATTGTTTCATGTGATCTACTGATGACAGGTGGGAAACAGTTGTTATTCCTAAACAAAGCTTCGCTGTCTTGAGCCGATCAGTTAGCACATAATGATTCTCAAATAACACAGTCAATTTACACGCTATGGACGTAAAACAAATCGTAGATGATTAAAACGTCCGACGCTGTCACCTACAGGTCGAAAACAAGTTGAAATACACCCGGTTACAATCCTCCTCTTTCAAAACAAATTTATGAGTCGGTGTGTTTGCAACGCTGGAATGTCTGAAACAGTCCTTTCAGTATAACGTCAGGAATGCGGTCTTTCAACCAACGTAAGTTTTTACCACAGTTTTATCACAACTTATTCGTTCGTTTATTTACTTACTTATTCATTCCTTGCTTTGTTTATTTACTTATTCATTATTTATTTAATCACTTATATAACCAATTGTTTATTTAATTACTTATTCGAATTCATGCCTTTATTTAATCACTCGTTGATTTATTCATTCGCGCATAAGATACATGTCAACCTCATAAAAACATGTCCAAACATGCCCCGTAAAAGAGAGAAAAATGTTCGATAAACGTACGGGCAAAAGTTCAACTCCAGACGCGGACAATCCCTCACCACGTCGACAGATACTGTCAAAGGGCAAAAGTTCAACACAAAGGGGCGGTACCACACTAAGGGGCGGATACGGTCAAAGGTCAATGCAAAGTGGGCAGGCCCTCGCGACGTGGGTGGTCCGGAAGTAATTCAACCCCCCCGCAAAGGTCAAGGTCACCATCAATCATACCTGTCAATCATTTTGACACAATGACCCCCATATATACTACTTTCGTGCAGTTCATGACAGTTGCTCCAGTGGCATCATGGGATAGAGAAGTGTCCATCTGATGCACACTCAAGAATTTCGGTAGAAGTAATTGACCATTTGGGTATTTCTTGCCTACTTTTTTTGCATACTGCGGTTTCGGACATACTATTCATGACTCATACTCTTTTTCGGCTACGATGTAGTATAGAAGTAGGCGAGTCTTAACACTCACAGACTAGCAATTAGTTAGGACTAATCAGTCTTACTTTTCATATTTCAATAAGACCAATCTACCTTTTTTATTGACCTGACTTGAAGTTATGACCAGTCTTGAAGAAAAAAATTAGGTGACTAACTTTTAAGACCAGTCTAAGCAGTTTATGCAACCAGCCCCTGGCCATCAACCTTAAGGTCATATCATCATAATTTCGTACCGTAGTTTAACATCATAACACATGTGCCTGTGTAGCGTGGACATTGATCTAAGCAGTGTTTGTATATTAATACAATATATGATTCTCGATCCATCAGCTTCCTGTGTTTTGAGAGTTCCAGCTCAAGATCAGGTTCTTCAAAGAAGAACAAAGTCATAAAACTGGTGGACATCACAGATATCCAGAAGGTATCTCTAAATCTTAGTGAAACAATATGATGTGTATTCGTGGCAATATACAGATCAGCATTGCTACAGGTCTTCCTTTGCTTTTTCCATAGTACAAGGTTTTGTCAGTTTTGCCTGGATCTGGAATGGGCATCTCTATTGCCACGCCGTCAACACAGAAGGTAATTCCAAATCGTGCTTAAAGTAAAGCTGTTTAGTGTTAGATTAATCATAAAAACGGTTTATCTCTTTGATTCATAAATTAGTAAAGTATGATGGTAAACTGGGTGGTAAAACTGTATTTATTATTATTGCATTGCGACTTAGACACGTCTTTACCTGTGATATGGTCCTAGTTCTGTACAGTTCTTTTGATACATAAGTTATGTTAAAATGTTTTGTGTAAAGCTGCTTTGCCACAATGCACATTACATTTTCAAACTAAATTTGTCTTGTTCCTTTAGCCACTTGTGTTTGGTGCAATGATTCACAGAGATGAGGCCTTTGAGACAATCTTTACGCAGTACATGAAGATCATGACCACAGCCAACCCTGAGACGTAACTCACTCTTTATTCTTCAAGAGGACGTCTCATTTTGCCAGGACCATTTTCTTTGGTCTCGTTTACTTTGACTGTGATCTGAGAACTGTCAGCATTGATCTGACATGCAGGAGCGAGAGTAAGAGCATACATTCCTTTGACACTGACATTTCTTATTGGAGGAATGTGGGCAGCTTTGCGTCATGTGACTTTGACAGTTTTTGGCTTTCAAAAAGTTTACAGACTTTGTGTTACTGTATGTACTTGTCTCTCCCAGTGATTCATGTTTCCACACTTTTATCCTGGTACATGTAAGGGGGGTGTTTTGTTAAGGAATTTGATTGTACATTCTTTAACACTTCAGAAAGACCTTCTATCTTGTTTTTTAGGAAAATATCTAAACATCTTTAGAATTATGTAAGATAATCATTTTCGTGAGAAAACATATCTTGAATGAAGTGTGTTATTTTTACCTCATGTAACAGTTGTTTTGTGTTACCACAATTTAGTGAGTTTATAATTAAAACAAGAAAAACTATTAAAATTCAAAATCAAACAAATCTTTATATCTTACACATTTAGAAGTAATTTCAAATTCATATTTTGTTTTAAGGATGTTTAGATAATTTTACTGGAAAAGCAGAAAATAAATATTGTGAGAATGCTCATTTGAGACAAATGCGTTAAAATGGTCAAATACAGTGATTTGCAGTAACAAAGTCAACATTTCTTTGTGGCGAAAAAATGCTCTTCAGATTATAAAAAAGAAAGAGATAGTTCTTTAAAAAACCTTCGACTGAATGGTTCTTTGTGAAACCAAAAATGGTATCGAAGAACTTTTTAAGCACCTTTATTTTTAAGAGTGTAGCTCTCAAATTTTATTTCTACTAGTCTTTAAATAAAAATGACAACTTTTTGAGATTCTTGTAATAACTAAATTACTAAATAAAAATAATAAAACTTCTAAATGCAAATTCTGTCAGCGTTTGGAGCATACACTTTTATTCTAATAGGGAAAATAGTTATTATTTCATGGGAACTTTAATGGAAGCTATAATGTAACAATATACAGTATGTACCCCTCAACTGGAAAAACGTGTTGACTGATGCTGCAATACACTTCCAGCGACTAGCAGTAAAAGCTACAGAGTAACAGCCACGTGATCTTGTCAATGGTGACTTCCATCGAAGCGTAAAACAACGCTGAAAAAATGTTTAATTTTATGCAAATGATCACCGATCTTGAGCAACTACCAAATGAGATAGAAGTCAGTGGAGCTCAGCTCACGTCATCTGTCTCTTATCAGCTAAGATTAGGTAAACCTTTTATAAGTCATTACCTGAATTTATCTGATATGTCACCATTGCGTAGATTTTTTAAAATGATGCATTGAAAATAAAAACTACATTACATTTTAGTGTCATTTTAAGTTTGTAACATTTTAAGTGGTGTTAAACTTACTACCACAATCAGAATTAGGGAGGCCTCCTACCTACACCTTGTACAAAAATGGCGACATCCCAAAGTTGTGGCGGGTTTCACACCTTGAGGCAGCTACGGTAAGGGGCGGAGATAAACAAATTTTCAATTTGAATGCACAACGCACTACAGGAAAGTGTGTATGAGTATGGCTGTGTGTGGTGGTGACCAGAATCAGAACTACCTGAACTGTTCGGTCTGTTTGGAGTTACTGATAGATCCAGTAACGATACCATGCGGACATACTGTAGCTACTGCATGAGTTGCATCCAAAAATACTGGGATCAAGAGAACGCACTGAAGAAAGCATGCAGCTGCCCGCAGTGCAGGGAAGTTTTCAGCCTCAGACCCGCATTAAAGAAATGCACGGCTTTGGCCGATGCTGTCAGCAACAGAAATACACACTCCCCTCCGGTCCATTACTTTAGAGGAGTCGCTGACGAGTACTGTGATTTCTGCACCAATGTGAAACAAAAAGCCGTTCGTTCATGCTTAACATGCTTGGCGTCCTACTACGCACGTGAGAGATCACTATGAGTTCCGTGCGCTGCAGAGGCACGAGCTGGTGCCTTGCTCGTGCTTGCAGCACAAGATATGCAAGAGTCATAATAAACTGCTCGAGGTGTTTTGCGTGGACGACAAGTGCTGCATTTGTATTCTGTGTATGATAGACCGTCACAGTGGCCACAAAACCACATCTGCTGCCGAAGCATGGAAAAACCAAAAGGTGAGATTTGTCAAATGTGCAAAAATGCCTTTAAATAACATCTTTAGTTCTAGTTTTAAAAAAGAAATATTATAATGGCTTTTTTCTTTTTTGTTCTTAGACATTGTTGCCTGTGATGCAACAGAAATCCCAACAACAAATAAAGGTTCAGGAGTTGGAGCTTCTGACACTCAGTAAGGCTGTCACACATTTCAGTGTAAGTGCAGCGTTTGACATGTATATTTTTATTGTAAAAACAAGTGGTCGTATTATATTTGTCTTTTAAAGTCCCAGTGAAATGACGATTCTTATTTTTCATGAAATATTGCAGCGTTTATAGTAAAAAGCTTATCAATGTGGGTCATTTTCTTTTTAAAATTCATGTACCCTCATAATCGTCAGTTAAAATCTGAAAATGCACTTCCACCGTGAAATGACTATCCATCTCAAATGACCAATTAGACCAGTGTTTCCCAACCTTTTTTCTGCCGTGGCAGTTTTAATTTGCAAAAAATTTCACGGCACACCAGCATAGATGCTAACAAATTACCTCACACAATGCCGCAAAGTTGTCTGAATGTCCAGTTTGGGCAAGAGGAAACATCTCAAGAGAGCCTTTTTCCACATGTTGTCGCCAGGGCAAGCTTTGATCTGAATCCATGCAGTTTGTCTGTGCTAGTTAGTACATTTTCATTTCTCCCTTGCATTCGCATGTTCAGTTCATTCAGGTGTGCAAAAATGTCCGCCATGTATGCCAACCGTGCACACCATTCCTCATCTGCCAACAGCAATGCGTACTCCGATTTTTCCGCTGTTAAGAAGGTTTTCAATTCTTCCCTCAGTTCGTACACACGCGACAAAAGTTTACTACGGGACAGCCATCAGACCTCCGTATGAAGCAATAAAGTCTTATGGTCTGCCCCCATCTCCTCACATAAGATAACAAATAGTTGGCTTTTCAAAGGCCTTGTTTTTTATAAAGTTGGCAATACGCACTGCACCATCCAACACATTCGACAGCTCCTTTGGTAACGTCTTGGCAACAAGTGCCTCGCGATGCAAAAAACAGTGCGTGACCGTGGCTTTCGGATTTTTTTCTTTGACTCTACTGACGAATCCCTTGGTATTCCCAGTCATGGATGCTGCTCCGTCGGTACACACACTCACGCAGTTTTCCCATTTTAGTCCTCCTTGTTCAATGTAATCGGATGACAAACGAAATATATCCTCACCTGTTGTTTTTGATGGCAACTCTTTGCAAAAATAAAAATTCTCTCTGATGATTTCACCATCCACAAAGCGCACGTTTGCTAATAGCTGAGCATTCCCACTTATGTCTGTTGATTCTTCAATTTGGAGTGCAAATTTGACGCTATGTTTTTATTTTTTCCAGTACAACACTCTCAATGTCAGCGGACATATCATCAATGCGTCTGGCGATTGAATTGTTTGAAACGGGCACTTTTGCAATTTCTTTGGCAGCATTTGGACGCAACATTGTTTTCACAATTGCTTTGCATGCAGGCATAATTAATGACTCCACCACCGTATGTGGCTTTTTCGATTTTGCCACTAAACCAGCAACCAGGTAGCTAGCTTCGAGAGCTTTTTCAGATACTGTGGTACTCTTTCTCATCAAAGAAGCCTGTTTCTCCGTTTGATCTCTCAAACGCACAAAATAGTTTGTCTTTTTTAATAAGTGATGGATGTTTTGTTTGTAAATGACGTTTAAGCTTGCTAGGAACCATTGCATGGTTAGATAGTTTTTCTCCACAGACTAAGCATAAGGGTAGTGCTGCCGAGCGATCCCCGGTGAAAGTGAATTCATATGACAGATAACTGTCGCTGTATTGTCTTGAGCTCACCGTTTTTGCTTTCTTTCCTGTGTCTCCACTGCTAGAGGGCCCAGGTTCCGATTCAGGGTCGTTAGATTTTCTTTTCAAGAATTTATCCATGTTTTCCCGTTGGTTTTAGTAGCGTGGTCGTAATTATGTGTGGAATTCGCACATGGGAAAATCGCGGGCTACGAGGTAACGTATACGTACAGTCTCCTGGATGAGATCACGTACACATGGTCAAATACGCGATGAGGTCACAGTTGGTTTACTTTTAATTGTAAAACATTGCTGTACATCTATATTTTATTTATTATTATTAAAAATTGGCCATTTTCCACGGCACAGCGGTTGGGAAACACTAAATTAGACAGCTTTGCCGGAGCATCCGTTAACTCCCACATTACATCTGCTGCCAGTTTCATTTCAAAATCAATGCAACAGCTGTTTATACACATCCAATCAATTTGCAGTGAAACCAATTTTCTCCTTTGAAATTCCTTGTCACTCGGAAATGTGTCCGAATACGGAATTAAAAACAATCGCAGCTTCCGGTTCACGGGGACTTCAATAGAGGGTATGCATTGACGTCACTTTCCCACGTGATCACGCCGGGACATGCTCCCTTGAGTGGTAAAACTAAGGCAAAATGGCTGCATTCAATAGGAGGAACAAAAACCGGGACTAAAACACGCAATTATTTGTTGAAACTACAAGCAGCTGGACACGACGGTGATCCTTACGACTACCTTATGACTTACAAAGGAATCGGGTGTTCTTAGACACTCAAATCTTGCGCGGAATTGCGTTTCCTGATATTGTAACTGTCGGTACACGATCCGGGATGCCTGCACGATCCGTCCGCGCATGCGCATAATTACGTAGTAGAAAACATGCATGCGCAAATGATAATTCTGTTTTGCAATGATTTACGACACTGCACGATCTGTTCCACGCTTGCGCACCTTTGTACTTGTCACTTGTGTGTGCAAACTATGCGTTCTTTAAAGTCATTTCCATTGTCGTTTTGAAATGCACTGTAACGTTTCCCCAGACTTGTTTGTAATTCTTTCTTCATGTAAGTGCAGATAGTCTAGGCAGAAATGCATATTATGTTCCTTATTGTCGTCTGTAAACACCGTTGAAGGGATTATTGTACTCATTTAGATTATATAGATAGATATATTAGCCTATAGACCCATACTAATACAAAATTACTCAATTTAAAGTTAACTAATATTAGCAGCTTTTAATAAAAAAACAACACAAACCGTCTTTGACAATACTACGGACCTCAGATCGAAACACGGCAAGTTAAGTAGGCCTAATGCCATACAGCAATGAATCGCAAAGGGGAGTATGGAGGAAACTGAAGGTTTGCAGTGACAAAGACTCAGACTTTATTCCACATGTAACCAAAATCGTGTATGTTCATGTAACTACTCCTTTATTATTTTGGATTAGCAACCACGTAAACACACCGTAATGCATAGCGTAAGCTACATTTAAAAACATCAAAATAGACCCGCCGTGAACTGTTAAATGAAAAACACAATGTAGCCTACAAAAATATGCCGCCAGTTGTGCCGCCTGGCCGTCAAGTGTTTCATCGCATGCGTGATACCAATAGTGTAGGGAAACCGTGACGTGGTTTACTACGTAATTACGCGCATGCGCAGAATGGATTGTGCAGGCATCCCGGATCGTGTACTGACACCCTCTATAAAGGGTTTTCACGACGTGTCATCAATCCGGAAGTCGGCCATGTTGGAGGCATTGAACGTAAACCCTGCTATTGAACCTAATGGATATCGCAGATATTGCTGAAAAAAAAAACATTCTTCTTTAGAAATAACTGAAAATAAAGTGCTTTAATGCAAGTCAATTACACCCGAGAATCGCTATAGCCATATGCTATAACATCACGTTCAGTATAATTAATTATTTTCTACTCTGAACTTCATTCACGAGTCAGTAGTATGTAACGTTACTGTGTGTAGTTTAACTTAACTATTCTACATGCATGTAGACACACACACACACACACATTCACACATTCATGGGTAAAGAATCACTGTAACGCAGTTAAGAGGCACGCTGTTTTATTAAATAACTTTGACGTGATTTAGTTAAAACCAGACTGTCAGCGTGTGTATGTGTGTGATTAAATGGTGATTTTTTTTTAAACAAAAAAACTGCCAAAAGTTTTCTATGAGGATAAGGTTTAGGGGTAGGACTTGATTGGCGAACAAAATAAGTAGTTCACTACGTCGGGATGAGAAATATAGGAAATTGGGTCGTCAGTCCTTATATGTATGTGATGTTACTGCATATGGCCATTGTGATTCCTATTAACAACCTGTTAACTTTAGTTTGTCAAAATATCGCGCCCTTTCCTGCTTACCAAGTCATTCTCTATATGATTTAGCAGCTTCCACACGTTTTTTCCATGGTTTAGACATCATAAATTAGTAGAACAATGTCTTATGTAGTACATTAACCATGCAATCCATGCTGTTGTTTAGATCCGAGTACCTCCAATATGGCCGCGCATCCGGGTAACTGACCAAACCGTGACGTAGGTGCTAACCCTCTATCATATACAGTATTATGTGTCTAGCAATTAATTCAAAAAGTAATTTTGACTGGAATTATGGCAGCATCTTCTGAAAGGCACTTTTTATACCAAAAACTGTCTAATGTGGCACTTATAAAGACATTTTATGGAGTCTGAAAGGGAACGAAATGAATGTGAGCAAAGTACAAAATTACAAAGTTTATATGGGGCACATAAAAGTTTTGTGGGTGAATGCCTTTTTACCTCCATGTATGTTGAATTATTAGCTGATCTTTGAGTTGTTTTTATTCTAGAGCTCTGCCCAGGCAGTGCTGAACTTGAGTGACAAGTTCTGCATCACAGTAGTTGAGGCCTGTGAGAAAATGTTTTCTAAAGTCAATGAGCTCGTCCGAAGACAGGAGTCGATAGAGCTGCTGCGAGCAACAGCGCTTCAGAAGCACATAGGAAACAAGCTGCAAGCTTTGAAGATAAGAGATGCTGAACTCTGTGAGCTTGGACAGACGGAGGATTATATTTACTTTCTTCAGGTGCAAGATGTTTTTTTTCTAAAATGTTTCATACACTGCTTGTCAACACAGTACTAATCGTTCTTACATTTTTTTCTGAACTCCTTTACCTTACACTTCCAGACAATTTAACCATTGAGAAACCGATTTACACTGTTGATTCTTGTGCATATCTGACATTTCATTTACAAATAACCAGACCTTAAAACTTAAAGTGACAGTTCACCCAAAAATGAAAATTCTGTCATTTATTCTACCTCTTGTCATTTCAAACCTGTATGACTTTCTTCCGCATAACACAAAAGAAGGAATTTTGAAAAATGTTGGTAATCGAACAGCACTGGCACAAAGCAAATGCCAGTGAATGGGGGCCTGTTAACAAAAAATAAAAAAATACCATTTGATATGCCATCTGAAATATTTTTCCTGTTTTCATGAATAGAAATTTCAAGCTTGACCACTTCAGGGCCAGACAGCTTGGGTTTTGTGAAAGAGCAGCCCTCATTTGACCTGCTCAGCATTGAGTCTTCTTTATCTGAGCAGAAAAAAACGCTTGAGGAACTCTTTCAGAAGAATATTGAGATGTTTTCAGAGACTGGTAAGAGAAATTATATTTCTCATTACACAACAGTTAGAGCAGAGTTATGCTGTCACTTTCTCTTGTTTACAGTAGTTACCCATTAATTGCCCCATGTAGCTGTTGCTCGTTCTATGGTACGTTTTAGAAGACAGGTCCTGAAATGCATTGCAACAAGGCAAATTTTTAAAAGCGCTATAGAAGTCAAATAAAATAGAAATAAAAAAGTATTTTTTGGGAGGATTTTCATTTTTCCATGCTTACTGAATTTACATTCTTCCCATATATTAAAAATCACGCTAATGTATAAAAATCTTATGTTATTTTAGCATTAGTATGAATGAAATGCTTCATTGTTGTATAATTGCTCTCCACAGCCAAACAAGTAAAGATAGTGCTTCCTGCAGAACCCAAGCTCAGAGGAGACTTCAGAGATTGTAAGATGATTTCCTATATTATACTTGTCAATAGATTTGGATCCTACAAGTACAAGTCACTACTGATTTTGTTTTCAAATAAAATTAAATTTAAAGTGTAAAATTTACTATACATTGAGATAAGTTTGAGAGTGTCCTAGTATATTCTCCTTTAGGTTTATTGACAGCATGCATTAATATGCTCCAGAGCCATTGAGAACAGAGTAGCGACACACTTTGATCTCGCTGCCGCAGTCACGTGGTTCATGGAGCTTCAATAGTTCCAAACTGTCAGTCTGCTTGAATGGGTTTAAGCAAGAGAAACCGTGTAAGCAGCTGTATTTGCAACAGCCAGAAAGAGATTTTATTATATAATTTATATTGGGAGAGGGTAGATAACATTTTTACAACTTTATAGAAAATCATTCAACCATACATACAGATACACAGAAAAGCCATTTTTATTTAGAAAACAATATTTTGTTTAAAAAACATCCTAATAATAAAACACCAGTTTAACAGAGATGTATTTTATCAACTTGCCTGCGAATGTGTTTGGGAAATTAATGGGCTTCAATGCAATGTTTGGAACTATAGAGCCCTCCATGACACGAGTTCCTTCCGCATTCCATTCCTCCAACGGACGTTTATGCGAGTGTCGCAACTCTGTTTTTCAACGGCTCCGGTTTTTGCTAGTCTCTTAATACATTATATCCTGAAGCTTTATTTTCAAATGTAAGAATGTTAGTATGGTTGTAGTCAGAGGCGGACTGGCCATCTGGCATACCGTGCGTTTTCCGGGTGGGCCGCTAACATATGGGGCCGTAATGGACGCGTTAGCTACTAACGTATGGGGCAGTAACGGAGGCGTTGTCCGCTTTGACGGACGTATTATAAATGCAAATGCAAAAGACACGTATGCACCAGGCCGATGTGGGCCTAAAAATGACAGGGCCGATTTTTCTTCTTAGTCCAGCCCTTGTTGTATTGTGTTTTAGTGAGGTAAACTCTCTCACGTTTCAATACAATACATACCTGTGGTTCACAACAGTATTTAGTACTAGTAATAGTACTTTAGTACTTTTTTGTGAGAATCACCCATTAATAAAAATGTAATAGGTTTTCTATCATTGTAAATTTGAAATGAATTCTATCAAAATTTAAAAAGAACTTAAGAAATTCTTGCAACTGTTAAAGCGTTACGAAACACTAAACATTTATTTAGATGTTAACAGAGTTGGTTGTGTTGCACATCATAGAAAAAAATGTTAGCAACTGTTATTACAGTAGAGAAAACTAGTTCATTTTGAGCTTTTTTGCGCTATTTCTGTCTTCCGGGTTTAAAATCCTCATCTGCCCAACGTCAAAGGATGTGACGCTTCGGACTGTGAAGTGTTTTCTTGACCAATGAGAAGATATTTCTCCTCATTATTCATGACAGCGCATGGTGTGTTTCTATCTGACCCTTCAGAGAGATGCGTTCATGGCACATGGTAGTAATCTGATGGATAAATGAAGAAAAGCAGAACACTTACCAGGAGATGCAAAAATACATATTCCGATAATTATATATAAAAGTATATTTTTATGTGAAATACACTATATGCGGTATATACACTCACCTAAAGGATTATTAGGAACACCTGTTCAATTTCTCATTAATGCAATTATCTAATCAACCAATCACATGGCAGTTGCTTCAATGCATTTAGGGGTGTGGTCCTGGTCAAGACAATCTCCTGAACTCCAAACTGAATGTCAGAATGGGAAAGAAAGGTGATTTAAGCAATTTTGAGCGTGGCATGGTTGTTGGTGCCAGACGGGCCGGTCTGAGTATTTCACAATCTGCTCAGTTACTGGGATTTTCACGCACAACCATTTCTAGGGTTTACAAAGAATGGTGTGAAAAGGGAAAAACATCCAGTATGCGGCAGTCCTGTGGGCGAAAATGCCTTGTTGATGCTAGAGGTCAGAGGAGAATGGGCCGACTGATTCAAGCTGATAGAAGAGCAACTTTGACTGAAATAACCACTCGTTACAACCGAGGTATGCAGCAAAGCATTTGTGAAGCCACAACACGCACAACCTTGAGGCAGATGGGCTACAACAGCAGAAGACCCCACCGGGTACCACTCATCTCCACTACAAATAGGAAAAAGAGGCTACAATTTGCACGAGCTCACCAAAATTGGACAGTTGAAGACTGGAAAAATGTTGCCTGGTCTGATGAGTCTCGATTTCTGTTGAGACATTCAAATGGTAGAGTCAGAATTTGGCGTAAACAGAATGAGAACATGGATCCATCATGCCTTGTTACCACTGTGCAGGCTGGTGGTGGTGGTGTAATGGTGTGGGGGATGTTTTCTTGGCACACTTTAGGCCCCTTAGTGCCAATTGGGCATCGTTTAAATGCCACGGCCTACCTGAGCATTGTTTCTGACCATGTCCATCCCTTTATGACCACCATGTACCCATCCTCTAATGGCTACTTCCAGCAGGATAATGCACCATGTCACAAAGCTCGAATCATTTCAAATTGGTTTCTTGAACATGACAATGAGTTCACTGTACTAGAATGGCCCCCACAGTCACCAGATCTCAACCCGATAGAACATCTTTGGGATGTGGTGGAACGGGAGCTTCGTGCCCTGGATGTGCATCCCACAAATCTCCATCAACTGCAAGATGCTATCCTATCAATATGGGCCAACATTTCTAAAGAATGCTTTCAGCACCTTGTTGAATCAATGCCACGTAGAATTAAGGCAGTTCTGAAGGCGAAAGGGGGTCAAACACCGTATTAGTATGGTGTTCCTAATAATCCTTTAGGTGAGTGTATATATTGGGGAAGGGCTTCTCCACTGAAAGTGATAAATACATGACAGTTGTTGAAATTGTGGCACACAGAAACAGGCGTGGATGGCCATTTGGAGCTCTCGGTGGGCCGGAGCTCATGTGGACCAGTTTAGCTCAATGTGTCACTTTCGAAACTCGGAGGGGACATCCGACACTGACGAAAGGGGGTTTCGAAAAGCGAAAGCGGAATGCAAGTCGCCTCGTTAGAGCGCCCGTCTCCCATGCCGGAATGTTCGCCGGTTTGAAGCCCGCTCGTCATGGATGCGAGTTGGGCCGGGACAGTAGCAAACTGTGCTTTACTCGGGAAAGCTTTTAGAAATGAAGACAAGTGGACTTTTGGACTCGCTCATAAAGGCCGTCTGTGTCAGGAATGCGGTACCGTGACCTGAGGACTTTTCCATCTCTTCAAATGCGGTAATTGTCATATTTTATTTTTAATTTAACAGTTATACTTGCATTTTGTTAAAAACAAATAGCCATATTACATTTAGTGGTTTCTGTAAAACCGATGTGGCTTGAAAGTATGATTCGTGCCCCGCCCACTCCCCCACTCTTCTTCTCACAGCGTTCACGCCCATTTTAGTTGCATTTTTAAAAACGACAGTGAAGTAGACTGTAGCTGAAAAAGGGGGGTTTCATGACCCTTTAAAGCAAAAAAGGTATACTTTATAATGTGGATTATTCATGCATATCAGATTTAAGATTTTTGTCTAATTGTCTTTTAGATGTCTCCAAGTTGAAATTCTGCATTGATTCTGCTCAATACGACCTCAAGATATCCCATGATGGTCAAAAAGTGAAAGGATACGACTGGTACGTCCCATTCCGTAGTGGTAATCCAGAACAGTTCACCGATTGGAAGCAGGTTCTGTGTGTCGAGGAGGTCAAAAGTCGCAGTTACTGGGAAGCTCTGTGGAGCAGTACAGGTGTTCATTTTGCGGTGTCTTACAACAGCATCGTCAGAAAAGAAGATGGAAAATAATAGCAGATTTGGGTACAACAAGCTGTCCTGGAGCTTAGCGTGCTTCAATCACGAATGCTATTTCATTCACAATGGTGTTAAAACCAACATCCGTACTGCGAAATGTTCAAAAATAGGAGTTTATGTGGATATAAAGGCTGGCTCACTTAGTTTCTATTGCATTTCAGACATTGAAGAAATGACGCTCCTTCATAAAGAATGCACTGTTTTCAGTGAGCCACTGTATGCAGGGTTCACACTCGTGAGCAGGTCATCTGTAACACTGTGTTGTTCTTGAGGCTTCAAATGTACGCCTTGACTCTAGTTTGTTGGTCACATGGCAAGGGGATCTCTCTGGCTGCAGATTATAAGTATAAGATAGAATTTAATAATTTATGTTCTGAATTTACAAAGATACTTCACATTTGGCATGTTACATACAATTGTTTTTTTCTAAAGATATTGAAGATTCCTGTTAGTGTGTAATTTACGTACATGCATATTAATGTGTGGTCAAGATTTTGTGTTCATTTTTGCTGTTGTTACTTGAATGTTAAAATAAAATAAATTCTGTCAAAATCAGAATACAATGTCATCCTCTGTATTTTTCACACAAGTTGAAGTAGTACCAATTTTTGAGAAATATTTATCTGAATACACCCATTCACATACCAACATACAACTGTGCATAATCAGTCTTTCGTTTTGCATTTTGCACTCTCAAAAACCTGTTGCCTGCCAGGAGATGGCGCCAGTCACACATCAAAGCCTCGATTTTTATAAGTGGTTTGTACAATCTATGCTTCAAATAATCACAAATATTGTAAGAATAGCTTGAAGAATGTGTTTAAGCATTCTTCAAGCTATTCTTACAATATAATAATTAAATTAAGCATTTAAGTGTTTTAATATTGCATATAGGAATTTATTATCTGTTATATTTGACCTGTGCTTCTCTCTCCTTTATCCTAAATGTGTGCTCTCACTGAGCGTGTGTGTGTGTGCGTACTTGTCTGTGTACGTACGTGTGTGTGTGTGTGTGTGTGTTGTGTGTGTGTGTGTGTCTCTGTGTCTGTTTGTGTTGGTGCGTGTTGTGTGTGTGGAGTGTTTTGTGTGTGGGTGTGTCTGTCTTCTGTGTTTCAACCTTTTCTTGTTTTTGCAGGTACAACTTTGATTGTTTTGCTTGTAGTCAATGTGTCTCATGTGCAGCTGCTTTGTAACAATGAAAATTGTAAAAGCGCTATATAAATAAAGTTGAGTTGAGTTGAGTTGAGTTAAGCATGAACGTCATAAATTTATTATGATCAAAAAGGTTCTAAATTTCTCTGTGGTGTGATTCCAGAGGAATTCTCATTTAATTTGATCAAATTTATCTGCTTTGAGTAAAGATGTAAAGTGAGATCCCCAGTCTGATGTTTTAAGTTTAATGATCTTTTATAATGTTTTTATGCTACCATGTTGGGGGTTTAACAATTCTTATTTTCCATCCAGAAATAACAGCTTACTGGTTTGATTGGAGCGATTAAAGGATTTACTTTAAGAACGTTATCTTTATTCAGGATTCCTTAATCTTTTGCACATGTTCCCAATGAATCAAGAACAAGTTTTATGCACTAGCAATATGCTAAATGAAGGCTTCAAAATGAAGGCGGGTTTAGTATTTTGCTTTGAATAAAACAATCATTAAAATAAAATGGCTAATAATAAATGTTTGTGTGTGTGCGTGTGCGTGTGCGCGTGTGCGTGTGTGTGTGTGTGCGTGTGTCTACTGTATACTGAAAAAACCCACTGTATTACTAAGCTGTGCTCTACACCTTTACCTGTTTTGGGGATTTTGGTGTGAGTGGCCCAATCTGTCAGCCATGTGTTTATTAATTTCTGTTTTCATAAAAATCTAGGGTTTTTTGGATGTGAACTACTTTCATTTCAGTGTTGCGGTAAAGACTTCAAAAGTGTGGAACAGGCACTTTTAGATGAAATATGGAAAAAATGAGTTTCTTTAAAGTAATATTTCATTTTTAATATTGTCATGTTGTAAGTGTGCTTGTTTTATGTATTTTAACATCGGGACTGTCAAAGTAGTGTGTATGTGACTAAGGGAAGTCCTGTTTAAGCAACCGACGTAATACGTGAGGACGTATACAAGAGACACTCGTGTATCTGTACCTCTGTGATGTTAACGTTTCTGTTATAAAAGACAAAGGAAGACTCATCGTATTTCTCCTTTCTTGATATGGTGTCAGAAGTGGGCCCGTAAAACAAAGAGAACGGAGTACCCGTAAAATGCCACTGTTCAAGCCGCCCGACAATTTTACGCTTGACAAGCCGGGAGAATGGCCGTCATGGCGGCAGCGTTTCGTGAGATACAGAACGGCTGCCAAGCTCACAGAAGAGGACGGAGCGGTCCAAGTGAGTACATTGATTTATGCGATGGGAAATGAGGCGTAGAACATTTACAAATCATTCGTTTTCAATGAAGAAGAGGATGAAGACGATTTCGAGACAGTTTTGAAGAAATACGACGACTATTTTGTACCGCAGACCAACGTCATACACGAGAGGGCGCAGTTTCACCAGCGAACCCAAAGACAAGGGGAAAAAGCAGAGACGTTTATTCGTGCATTATACGAGTTATCAGAAAACTGCGACTTTGGCGCTAACAGAAATGAGAATATCAGAGACAGATTGGTTGTAGGAATTAGAGACAAGGACCTGTCCAAAAGATTACAACTAATTAAAGATCTTACACTGGATGTTGCGGTACAAATGATAAGACAAGCAGAGGAAGTTACACACCAAGTTAGCCAGCAGGGGGATCCAACGTGCAGCGTTCAAGAGATCAGGCGACCCAAACAGTAGGTCGGACTACAGCAGGGAGCGCCAACCTGGAAAAACAAAGAAAAGTGAGGACAAATGCAGCAGATGTGGCAAAACAAAACATAAAGACAGAGAGAAATGTCCAGCCTTTGGATCAGAATGCAGGAGATGTAAAAAAAAGGCCATTGGGAACACATGTGCAAAACTAAATTAGTCCATGAAGTCATGAGGGAAGACCGAGAATCTGACTCATTTTACCTCGGATCTGTACAACAGAAAGGCAAAGGCAGCACAGAAACATGGGCTGTCAATCTGACTATTGAAAATACACTAGTGGCATTCAAAATAGATACAGGGGCGGATGTGACAATAATTAGTGAAGAGACATTTCAAAACCTGAAAAGGAAACAAGAACTGTGCAAAGCAAATATTGTACTTAACAGCCCAGGAGGCCAGCTAAGATGCATGGGCCAATTCAGAAGCCATGTACAGCATAAATCAAAGCAGTACGAATTAACCATTTATGTTGTGAAGGGCCCAACAGTGAACAATCTTCTCAGCGGAAGGGCAGCTAAAGACATGGGCCTGGTAGATCCTGAGAGCAGCCAGTTAACAACCTTCATCACGCCATTTGCCAGGTATTGCTTTAAAAGACTTCCTTTTGGCATTAGCATTTCACCTGAGATCTTTCAGAGAAAAATGCAAGAGCTGTTGTCGGGCCTGGAAGGGGTCCAAGTGTACATGGATGATGTCATCATATATGGAACGTCTATGCAAGAACATGACATGAGACTGAAGCGCGTAATGGACGCGATGGAACTAGCCGGCCTAAGATTGAATAAAGACAAATGTAAGATTCGACAGAGTAAGCTACAGTTTTTGGGTCAGGTAGTGGATGAGAACGGAGTCAGAGCTGATCCGGAAAAAGTCACAGCTATCGCGGAACTCAAAGCCCCAAAGAATGTACATGAACTGAAGAGAGTATTGGGGATGATTAATTATATGGGAAAATATATCCCTCATCTAGCAACGCTGGGAGGCCCACTATACGAACTCCTACGAGAAAAAACGGCATGGAGCAAGCATTTCGTCAACTGAAGGAAGCGCTAATGACATTTTTTTTTTTAGATTTAGATTCAATTTATTGTCATTGCACATGTACGAAGATAACGAAATGTGACCTCTGCATTTAACACACGTACCCCCGGAGCAGTGGGCAGCTATCACTGCAGCGCCCGGGGAGCAAGTAGGGGTAAGGTGCCTTGCTAAAGGGCACCTCAGTTGTTACCCGCCGGCCCAGGGAATCGAACCGGCAACCTTCTGGTCACGAGTCCGACTCTCTAACCATTAGGCCACAACTGCCCTGATCACCAGTGTTGTCATTTTATGACGCTGAGAAGCCAACAACTGTATCTGCTGACGCAAGCAGTTATGGTTTGGGAGGGGTGCTACTCCAACAACACGGAGATTGCTGGAAACCTGTAGCCTACTGTTCGCGAACACTCACTAGTGCTGAACGTCATTATGCGCAGATAGAGAAAGAGTGTCTCGCGGGAGTCTGGGCGTGCGAACATTTCAGCAAATATCTGACGGGAATGGCGCATTTCAAACTCATTACAGACCACAAACCGCTGGTTCCTTTGATAAACTGTAAAGATTTAGACAATGTACCGATCAGATGCCAGAGACTTCTGCTCAGATTAATGAGATTCAACATAACCGCTGAGTACGCACCTGGAAAAACACTCGTTGTAGCAGACACTTTGTCGAGAAGTCCACAAAGCAGCTCCATGGACAGCACCACCGAAGTGGACATCAGCTGCTATGTTAACACGATTGTCAAATGCATACCAGCTTCAAAAGGAAAATTAAATGCAATTCGCGAGGCAACGCAACAAGATGGGAAATTGCAGAGAGTGAGGCGCTTGATTAAAATAGGATGGCCTGAGCATGCCCGAGATGTTCACCCGGAGATCAGAGATTTTCATGCATTCAAGAGTGAATTGTCTGAGACTGACAGGTTGCTTACCAGAGGAAACCGTATCATCATACCTGAATCTCTTCGAGGAGAAATTATCGAACGAATACATGAAGGACATCTGGGGCTGACCAAATGTAGGGAGAGAGCGCAGACGTCCATATGGTGGCCAGGACTTTCTTCTGACCTAAAACAAAAAGTTGAACAGTGCAAATTCTGCTGTGAACACAGGAAAACGCAGAGAAAAGAACCTCTGAGCCCGACTCCTCTACCTGAAAGACTGTGGCAGCGCCTGGGAGTAGATTTGTGTGAGTACAAAGGGAAAAACTACATAGTGCTCTCAGACTATTATTCCAGGTTCTTGGAAATCTTATACCTATCAAACACCACAGCTGAACAAGTCATCATCAAGCTCAAAGCAACATTCGCACGATACGGTATCCCGGAGGTAGTAGTTTCGGATAATGGCCCTCAATTCACTAGTGAAACATTCCTATCATTTAGCAGGGAGTTTGATTTTGAGCATGTAACATCTAGTCCATATCACCCCTCGAACAATGGACATGCTGAACGTGCAGTCCAGTCGGCGAAAGCCATCTTACGGCAAGAGGATCCAGTCTTGGCATTGTTGAGTTATAGAACAACTCCACATGCATCAACGGGGGTGAGCCCAGCAGAGCTTCTGATGGGACGGAGGCTCAGAAATACATTACCAACTTTGGGATGCAACCTTATGCCAAAATGGCCAGATCAGAGACTGATACAAAGAAAAGACGATGCTGCTAAGCAAAAACAAGCATTCTATTTCAATAGAAGACATGGAGTGAGAAACTTACCTCCGCTGATACCAGGAGATGAAGTCTTGGTCAAGCTGGATGAGGAAAAACAGTGGAGGACTCCAGCAACAGTAGTGGGGCAGAGTGCGACAGAGCGCTCCTACATGATCAGAAGCCATGACGGGGGAATGAAAAGGCGAAATCGCCATGACTTACAACGTAGCCCCTCTGAGAATAACGCTGATGATGAAACAGCAGGACACTTAGAACAAACGTGTGATGACGACACGACAAGAACAAATGTCTCACTGCCCACACAGACTAGTGAAGGATGGAGAGTAACTAGGTCTGGTAGAGTGAGTAAAACAACTGAAAGACTAAATTTGTGATACATTACGTCTTACAAGTATGTAAGAAGTGCAGTTAACATACTGTTCAATTTAGTGGATTAAATAATGTGTTTGTTCAGAGTCATGCTGTTTTGACGATAAGTCCCCTGTGATATAAAAGGTTGAAGTTCTGTAAAAGGGGGAGGTGTCAAAGTAGTGTGTATGTGACTTTAAGGGAAGTCCTGTTTAAGCAACCGACGTAATACGTGAGGACGTATACAAGAGACACTCGTGTATCTGTACCTCTGTGATGTTAACGTTTCTGTTATAAAAGACAAAGGAAGACTCATCGTATTTCTCCTTTCTTGATAGGGACAAAAGTTGCTTCATATTTTTTTATTTAATCGCATTAATCAGTACTTATATTTTACGTCAAGGTGTGTTATGACTATGTATTTATTAAGCATGACAAATCTAAAATTTGATTGCTGGGAATTAAAAATGGCAGTTGTTGCAGAAACAATAAAAATAGCAACATGACACTGCTGAAACTGCTGAGACAGATAGATCTCCAATTATTAGATGCACTGTCTGCAACTATCAGCTTAACAACCATCAGATTCCTCTGTGCAAAGCAGCAGTGCCTAAAGCAATATGACTTAAAGGAATAACTTTGCTAGTAATTTGCAAGGTTATGTTTCAACCAAAAATGTTGTTGGAGAGGCCCAAATTCTGTAGCTGTAATGATGAGCTTGGTCAGGTGGGATCTAGTTGCAAACAGTATTTAATTCAAACGTAAAATCCAAGGAACACAAAGGCAGAGAACAAGGCACAACGACCACATCACAATATGAACAATACCAGACAACTCACACAAGAAACACAGGCACTATATATACACACAGGATAACAAGACACAAGTGAATGCAATGATGGCTGACGAGTCTGGGCAAAGGGTTATGGGAAATGTAGTGTGAAATGAAAGTCCAAGTGATGAGGTGAGTGCCCTCTTGTGGAGCACGAGGCCACTGCGGCTGACAGACGTTACAGTAGCACAGCTTTGATTTATAGCAATACAAGGAGCACAGAACAAAAACTAGATCATTAAAGAATATTGCCACTCAAAATTCATCATCCTGCTAGTAAAACTCTCCCTGTGGGAACACATTTGGACTTTCTGATGATGGAGAAAGTGTATTTTTGGCAAACATAGCCGCTGTATCTCTCTTGACAAGGCAGTTTGTAAAAGGTCAGGAACATGGCAAAGTTTTGGCGGTCCAGATTCATCATGATCCAACAGAGAGGAAAGGAGATGATCAAAGAGAGGAGAACAGGGGTCGTGGGATGTGGTAAAGTGAAAAGGACATGACGTAAAGGGTTTGGGGGGTCTCTGGAGGCCAATAACAGCTGCCCAGATTGATGCCTGGCTGTTGAGCGATGTGGCAGTCATCTATGTGGTGGAGGTGACCCTGCTATTGCATTAGAAGCCCATACCACAGTCATTTGACACCTTAAGAGCTGCCCATATTTTATGAGCAAATGTTAAAAGTGTCAAAAACAGCACAGGGACATGACCGTAAGCAATCGCTCTCTCAAAACTAACTGCCGGCCCTGTACTGGACAGCATATCCATCTGAAGTCCACAGCAGAGCTGAATCGAAACAATTTTTAACATTTGATGCTGGGTGATAGATGGAAATATCTGTAGTGAATAAAAATCATGTTTGAAAATCATTAAGATTAAAAATCATTGTTATACAGTACCTGTAACATGTAATATAGAAAGGTTATTGTGTTCCTGTAACTCTACTGGTAGAGCATTGTGGGTTGCACTTTATTTTACAGTATGTGCACTTTCAGTGTACTTATCCTCTGAATAAATTAATAAACCTTAAGTTATGGTGTACTTACCAAACCAAATACTGGTAACTACAAGTACTTAATAGGAGTTAGGTTTAGTGGTATTGAAAGTTTAGGGTTAGTACCTAGTAAGTACCTTGTAGATAAACAGTAAATACACTCTAAAACTTTGCTGCAGTTTTGCAGCAGGTTTGCCAGTAACTTACTGTAGATTTAATTACAACTTAATACTACTTTTCCTTTTAAAAGACTTCAAAATGAGCAAGACTGGTCTCATTACTGGCATTACACTGCAACAAAAAGACATTCTAAGCATTGTTGTCTTGTTTTCTATGAAAACTATTTATAACTTCTTAAATTACAATACATTTACATAACAAAAAGATATTTAGTCTTGTATTATGAAAAAAAAGAACTAGGTAAGTTTATGTTTAAAACAAAAATGTAAATTGCTGCAAACCTACAGCAAAGTTTTATAGTGTACATACTACATAGTATGTAGGTAACAGGACTGTAAAATAAAGTACTACCGCATTGTCATAGCAGTGCAAAGGGTCATGGGTTCGAATCCCATATAGTTTTGGGGATGCTGTTTTCTATTATACAGCAAGTCACTTACAATTCTTACTAATTTTTTCTGTTTAAACCTCATGTTCTTTAATAAATACAGATATCATGTTACTTTATAGAAGCTGCATTAGTTTAGTTCTCTTTCTTTGTGACGACATGTTTATGACATTTAATTGAGACAAACCAAGTAAATCTGCCCACTCATTGGTTTGTCATCTCACTGTCACCTCACGTTTTGTGTTGAAGGTTACTTGTGAATAAATGAATCGTATTGTGACACGAGCTCATCCTCTCCATTTTCTGAATTAATTCCACTGTTGATTTCGCTCTGGGAATAAATCCTATTGCTTTCACATTCTCGACAGTGGATTTAAGGCGACGCTGTCTGCATTGCAATTGCTAATGAGCTAGCATACTGTTTACCCGTCATGCACAACGCACTGCTGCACACGGGGTGACGGCTGCCTGTTTTTAATGATCTTATGTGTCGTACACATCAGAGTCGAGGGACTTCTGGGCTCTAATGACAGATGTTTAAGTCGAAAAGGAAACACGAGGCACAGCTGTGAGTGAAGTTGTGCTTAATGCTGCACTTTACGCTCTGCTAACTTTCTCGTTATGTTTCTCCAAGCATACTTTGTTCAAGTAATGGAACTCATGTCCATAGTTTTTATACTGTTTGAGCAAGGCCACTGTGATAAACTCTGCATTATAATCTGCAACAAAACCAGTGACATGGAAATCACGGTCCAAGTTATTTTATATATGATTTATGGATTTGAAAAGAATTGTTTATCTCTTTTTTACACCTGAATATTAAAGTCTAGACTAATGCTGACCCAATTAATTAAAGAACTAAACAATAAAGAAAATGAATAAAATCTGGCAATGATTCACCTTTGTGAAAAACATAACTGGTACCAGTTGACTCACTCAGAACACCATTTAAACCAGTGACCAAGCACGACATGAGTCAAATATACTAATATAGAATCTATATAGATGCTAACATTTGAGGTTAAGCCCACAAGCTAGTCGCTATAGTGCACCGTATGAGATGAGGAAGTAAGGTTTACACATTGCACATCTCATACCGACTGCCATCCTTTACATAAGCATGATCCTCTGATGTCAGTGGGGTGCTGTGATTCAGACTGTCACCTGCTGTCACAGACGGGACCCCCTGTTCAGCTCTTTGGGGCCTGTCAATGCCTTTAATTCCTTTTGTCACCCAAACTGAGAAGGTTTTATTATTTGTTTGTTGGATGGCGAGACATGTCAGAGAAAACTGGAGGAGTTTATAGATGAAATCTTTCTGGAGGCAGGCCTGTGTCACAGCATGACATAACAAGAGATGTACGACTTAAGTGAAGGGTCAGAAGGCTGCTAGAATTAGTTTTGTCTTTGCCAGATGCTACCCAGTGGCCTTTGAACCAAGTCGGGTTTAAGAGTAAAAATTCTTTGGCTGGATTCAAGCTGGAAAACGACAGACTTAATGCAAGAGATTTTAATTAATCTGTGATTAAAGTGTTCTTACAGAACAGGTTCTATTATTATTATAAGGCACTATTAATCAAGATTAATTTAAAATGAGGAAGTGTGCTCATAGATACTAGGAACTTTCCAGGAGGTATAGAGGGTATGCATTGATGTCACTTTCCCACGTGAACACGCCGGGACATGCTTCCTTGAGTGGTAAAACTAAATCAAAATGGCTGCATTCAATAGGAGGAACAAAAACTGGGACTAAAACACGCAATTATTTGCTGAAACTACAAGCAACTGGACTCGACGGTGATCCTTACAACTACCTTATGACTTACAAAGGAATCAGGTGTTCTTAGACACTCAAATGTTGCGTGGAATTGTGTTTCCTGATATTGTAACCATTCATTTTGCCCAGTGTTTTACCACTCAAGCAGGCGCGTTCCGGCGTGTTCACGTGGGAAAGTGACGACACGTGCATACTAGGGCTGAACGATTAATCGAAATCGAATCACGATGTGATTTGCTAATCGCAAGAGGCTGCGATGTGAAAAATAGGAAACGCATCTGTTCCAAGCCCGCCTTGAGTGGCATTCTTGCTAACCAACCGAGTGAGCGCACCTCCGTTATGCCTAATCAGCACTGCCCTAGCCAACTGCGTAAACGTCCGACATTAAAAAAACAAACAAACAGAAGGCAGGAGAGAGAGTGTGTTATTATGGCATCTGCAGAGTCAGATCGATCATATTAGGCAAATAAATACTAAAGAACCGTCCAATTCAGAAGACCGCACACACATACAGCCTGTCATACTCGCGCGACTCTTCTCCGCGTTGCGCGTCTCGCGGACGAGCCGTTTAAACTTGACGCGCACACACAGCCTGTTTCATTCTCGCGGACGAGCCGTTTAAACTTGATGCGCACACACAGCCTGTTTCGTAATGACGTTTATAGTACTTGAGTCCGGCTCCACGCGGGCATCTGGCAATATGGACGAGGCTTGACGCACGCACACACCCTGTGTCAACTCACGCCTATTTCCGCGTTCCAAACAAATGTAAATTCTATCTAACTGTTTTGCTAATTTCACTTGGATGAAATTAAACATTCAGCACATTTTCTACTTGTTTTAAAAAATCCCACATATTAAAAAAATTATAAATCAGCCTATGTAACCTATGAACTATATTAATAATTCACTAACACAATAGAAAATGTTATGGATTTAAGGGTTACAATGGGAGTTGTATTTGTTTTAATGGAAACTATAATAGTGTACACTGGTATTTGGATTCTATTGGTGTGATGTAATCTGGAAGTTGGGAACCAATTGAACAACAGTAAGCCCTATTTGAATAATGCCCAAAACACACTACAAAAATAAATTTTGTAATGGTTTTAATGGAAACAATTAGAATTTCTGTAATGTTTTTTTTGTTTTTGTTTTCTAACTATACCCATACTGTGCTCTACACAACAATATTGAGCTGAAGCTTGAATTAGAAAAGTTAAAATCGCAAATCAAATCGCAATCGGAATGTCTGTCAAGAATATCGCAATTAGATATTTTCCCCAAATCGCACAGCCCTAGTGCATACCCTCTATACATGTGGTATAAGGGATAATGTTCAGGCAGCTGGTTATTGCAGAAATAAGCCCTGACCGTGTGATCACACTGAAGGGGCTTATGTCGCGATAATAGCCAGCTACTTGTACATCATCCCGCTTATTATACGGCTACTTGCCACATGGGAAAAAAATAGACATGAAATGTGAATTTGAAATATTTTATTAGCTCATTTTTACCGAATGCAGACCTTCCAAGAGGAAAAGCTGTTTACTTTCGGTTTTAAGGTAAGAAACGACGTCACGAACAGGCAATTTGGTTCAATCATTTGTAAATATAATGTCATGTATGTTATTAAAAGACATTTTTATATTTAATTTGTCAAAGAAAACTGTCAAAAGGATTTGCTGCATCCGGGTTACCTTGTGTTGTTAGTTTTGAGAGGTTGTTATCTGGGAATAATATGGAGCCAGAGATATGACAAAACAATCTGAATTTGAATTTCGTAAATCTGAATTATTCACAAGTGTTTTTTAACAAAACTGAATATTATATGGGAGTTAAAATAGTTTTGAATTAGATTTTGATTTCGAATTTGAATTTTTTTTACTTGAATATTGAACATTTGAAATTTAACACAATTGATTTTATTTTAAGGCAGAGTTTTATAGGCATGCATTTTCAAACAACATATTTTTTGCTCTGAATTCTTAGATTGCAAATATCCAGTTTTTTTTTTAATACAGCCTCACGTTTTCAAGATGAAGAAGAAATTCGGAACATCAAATTCAATTTTCTAAAATTCAAAACGCAGAAATTCAGATCGTACAGAAAGTAGGTCAGAGGTCGTCCACAGGGAAGAGTAGAAGATCTCGGAAAAGTCAAACGGAGCGCTTTGGCCACAATGGCCAGTTATTTGTTCTTATTATCCAATCAAACTCCAAACATGCTGTTTTGGAGAGTGGAACTTCTTACATTGCAATAAAAAGG